>NW_009601107.1:18626-30138 GCF_000690535.1 Cariama cristata
TCCTACTGACGTTAAAGTATTCCAGGTGTCTTTTCATTACGATCTGCACAACTGCTCAGGATTAAGCCTAGTACCGAATCAGACTGGTGAAGTCTGCTTCCTTCTGCAGCGCTGGGCATGTCACCCATTTGTTTTATCCAAGTTACAGAGTGGGGTTCTTGAGTTCCCACTGGTTTGTTACTGTCGGGGCCCTAAGAGCACCAAAAAGCTCTGCCACCTCTTCCCCCTCCCAAAACGTACCAGGCCACCTCCGGCACAGTGCAGCCATACAGCCTGGGGTCTGGCTGCTGTAGACAGAGCTCTGCGCAAGAGCTTAGAGGAACCTTGCTGGGGGACCCCTCCTCCACCTGGCAGCTGCACATCAGCTCCATCCTCATCATCGGTCTTCATCTGTACTATGGTGCAGGTGCCAGCACCTGCAGGCTGTGACCTGCCTCTGTTGCGGTGGTCCCCGTTCCTCCTCTGCGGATGTAGGGAGGTGGTAGGGAGCATGACAGGGCCCCTCAAGGGGCTGGAAGGCTCTCCCAGCACTCTACCCAAGGTGACAGCCAGGCCTGGCAGATGTCCCAGGCTCCTAGCAGGTCTGACCACTTCATCCCCAGAGCCTCAGTCCCTCCCAGCTGTTTGACCCACCAGCACACCTCTACCGTTTGACCACACAATTCAATTCAAACGGGCTGCAAAAGTGAGCATATGCGGGAGAAGGAGCCCTGATGGCCCATGATGGGTTAGGACTGACTAATGAGCTCCTACAGCCCTGAGCCTTGCTATCACCCTGTGTCCACACAGTCAAGGCTCCTGCTGTCATCCTGTACTCCACATTGCATTTTGTCCTAGGGTCATTTTGTTTACGGTCATAGATAATTCTCTCTATGCAGAATAATGACTTGTTATTGCCATCTGTTGGCTGCAAGTGTGTGCATATGTGTGTGTGTGTGCGCATGTGTGTGTATACACTTCACATACTTTAAATATATATACATATACCTGTAGCTTTTATATATATATGTGTCATTACATCCCACAGCTGTACTTCGCTAAAACCAAGTAGGCAATAGTCTCTTGGTCCTTAGATGTTTATGTTATGGCTAAACAAGCTGTAATACAGCTCCAGACAGTCCAAGAGAAGTCCGGACAAACCCTGACACATCCTGAGACCTGTGTCATTAGCTCAACACAAAGCCTGTTGGCCTCTTACAGGTCTACTGGGTCTGGCTGGGGTGGAGGTAACTCGTCATAGCAGCCATATGATGATGTGTTTTGTATTTGTGGCTAAAACAGTGTTAATAACACACCAGTGTTTTGAATGTTGCTGAACAGTGCTTGCACAGCATCAAGGCTTTGACTTTTTCTCACTCTAACACACTCCACGCCCACCCTCAGCAAGGGATGGGCAAGGAATTGGGAAGGGACACCAGCTGGGACAGCTGACCCAAATTAACCAAAGAGATATTCCATACCATATAATGTTGTGTTCAGCAACAGAAGTGACATAGTGGACAAAGAAGGTGGGGATTTGTCTTCCAAGGTGGCTGTTGCTTGGAGGCTGTTTGTACATCAGTCTGCTTGTGGGAACCAGTGAGTAATTGCCTTTATATCACTATTTTTTTTCTCCTGTTTCCTTCAATTACTAAGCTCTCTTTATCTTGACCCACCAGTTTTCTTGCTTTTGCTCTTCTTATTCTCTCAGCCTTCCTTCTGCAGAGGGAAGGGAGTGAGTGGCTGTGTGGGTGCTCAGTTGCTGACCAGAGTCAACCCAGCACAACAGGCAATGGCATCACCATATTTACCGAGCTACATGGCTGCAGACATGCTCTACTTCCAGAAGTTATTCACAGATTTAATCTTAGAAATCTGTTATGGCCAGGATCTAAGCGAGAGCCCTGGATTTCTTCTGCTCTTTTCGTGTGGCAATTATAGTGTATTTATAGTGCATAACTACAGCTTTTGGTCTTCTATCACAAGCCTTTCATTTGTTATAAAACAGGCTTTTTGAAGTACTCATCAACTGCAGGAAGTTTGCAGCTTATACCTTTGCATGTAGTGGAGTCTGTCTTTCCAGTCTAATCTTTTTCTGTCTAGATTCCATGTCATTACTACACTTACTAATACTGCACTTAAAGAAGTGTTTCACTTTAAAGAAGGCAATACCTGTCAGGGTTTGTCCACCACTCATCTATACAAACTATGACTGCCAAAGAAGAGCCAAAATCAACAAAACTCTTCATTATCAGAACAGAGAGGAAAAAGAAAGATAGGTAACTTTATCTTGAATAGTAAACTAAAAGGAAAGCCTAAACTATATTTCCTTCATCTTTAAACACATCTTACACACTGTGGCCTTCATTCATGCATACTTATTCACATGCTTCATTTATAGATCTGCTTAAGCAGTTGTTTAACTGAGACTTAAGTGAGGTGTCTACAGTGCAGTACAGTATTTTCATTCAGAGTTGCAAAGGTAAAGTCATAAATGCAAATCTTTATGAAGAATTTAATGAAAACTGATAAAAGGTTTCTCATCTTTTGAGTCCTTGGTTTTGTAAATTTGGTGTAATTGTAAAAATCTAGTATTTAAGCACCGAATGATTTAATTTCTTATAATTTGGAAGTATTAATATAGTACTCAATAACTAAGTCAATGCTAATTGTGTCCCAGAAACTTTTCAGCATATTAATAACTCTGTGTATTCTTCCATCTCTCTTTCATAGATGAAAATGGCAAATAAATGCTGTTCTCCATCAGACCAGGTAAGACTTTCATTATATTATCGAATTTTTTAAATTTTTGTCATTGTGTTAAGTTGCAAAATTTGTAGAGCTTACATACACATATTTAGTCAGCTTTAAAATTCTAAACTCAAGTTTGCTATGGTTTGAAGTTCTGAAATGACCTACTTAATAGAGCAGATTCTTACTAATCCACAGTAATGAGTAGAATCCTCCACTGTAGACCTAAAAAGTGGATTAGATAGAGCCATGAAATTACTGAGAGGGGGACAATGGAACTCACAACCAGGTCTTGGAAACCATAGTGTATGTTTGCATGCAGTGTTACAGCGTGAGTTTGACAAGTTAACTCTGTATTTACGTCACATATAGTGCACAGATAGCCAAGGAGTGTATTACAAATCCATTCTATTTTGCATGTGTCATGCTGTGCCGACTACGTTTGCCATTATTGTTTGTCTGGGTCTTTTGGAGCTTAGTAGCCTGATGAGATATTTCTTCTGCTCCTACTAGCCAGATGTCCTGAAGACCTAGATGAATTTACTGCATTGGATATTCTAAATTCTTGTAGCATTGCAAAGAGATTTTTCATTTACTTTGTAAAATATAATAGTAGCATTTTCCAGGCCAATTCTGCAATTCTGGGAAGGAAGAAGCTTGTATTATAAAACTAATGAGTTTCACTTATGTGTACTTTCATTACTTCAATCTGGCATTGAATCATTACTCAGGAACAAAGAGCCCAATCCCCGCCGTTTCCAAAAATGCTGGGTTTGTAGATTATAAAAGTGAAAATTAGGCAGGATATCTTTTATAGTGTGTTACTGCAGAAATTTATTACAGAAGTCAAAAACTGAGTCAAAAAATTCTTTGTATCAGGATCAAATAAATATTTATTAGTTTGACAGCTTGTATGTTCTTTCATATGTCACCATTTCATCATCTTGTTTGTAAAGTGTACTTGGACATTTATAGACATCTAGAAGTTATGAAAAATATTTAAGCATTGACTTTTCTTACACGGGAAACTGTTTTCTTTTATTTGAGTCAGTACTTTGAAAAAAAAAAACCTCAAAAACTACACTACAGACTTTAATTCTATGTATAGTAGATAATCAGTTTACCCCCAAACCCCAAATAAATACCTATCCTATATAAGAAGGGCGCATTTAATTACTCTCTTTGCCATGACCTTTAATTATTAATTAAACTGATATGAAAAACAGGTGAGAATGAATGCCAGGAGAAAAGGTATCGAATTTGGATATCTTTTCTTGGATTAACTCTCTACTACAAGTACTTCCATAACTATTCAAAGTTTATTCATATCAGTTTGGGCACACGTAGTGGGTTTAGTTGAAAAAAGGAAGACGTATTCTTCCTCAATTTTTAAAAAATATTGGGGATAGTCATACAACCTATCACTACCTAATTTGATTTCCTAAATCAACGGGCTAGTCTCCATAAACTGCCTAGATAGTCAGTGCAGAAAATTACTCTGTCCCAGAAAGTTGTTCAAATGTAAAACTTGGTATCAACGCTTTAAATCACCCTTTATAGGAGCCTCTTTTTCTGTCTTGACTATACCGAAGTCCTAAGAAGAGTAACCTCTTAGTGTATCATCTAAAGTAGGTACCTAAAGTTAGGCAGTACAAATCTATCCCACTTTTTCCATTCCAGATATGAAAAGAAGGGAAGATACAGTTAGGACCTTAATTACTCTGCTAAAACGTGAGGAAAAAATAAAGTTTATAGTGAATTTGGGCAGATCAAGTAAATAAAACTAGCAAACATAAAAATATTAAATGAGCAATTGTGAAAAATTTGGACCTTAAAATGTCTGGTGAAAATGTGCTTTAAAAGCAACCAGAATGAGAATCTCTTGTATATATGTCACAAAGGAATAAAATAAAACTTGGCAATGATAACTGAAGAGGACTTGATCTGCCCTAGATTAATGGAGCCTATTAATGTCAGTTACATAATGTTTGTACAAACCTGAATAGCTCTTGTTAATGCAATTGATTTAAAATTTAGAGAGTGGATAAGCTTAAGAGATTGAAGGTCAGTCAAAGAGCTGCCTTGAAGTAAAATTAGTGATAGCTGAAAATTTATCTTTGCTTTTGAGTATGGACATTCCTGAAGAATTAAACAGGTCCTTAGAGTTTCATTATTGTGTCGCCTGAGGTAAGTGTTCTTCATTGCCTTTAGAGTCCAACTTAATCTTTCATAAAGGGATGAGGTTGGATCAGAATAGGTTTCATTCAGATTCTGTTTTTCATAGATCATTAACAAACTGGTATTCAGTGTCAAGGACATAAAAAATTACTTTGCTAAACCTGGCTTTCTTCCTTGTCTTTCGTATTGCTTCTAGCTGGTTTTACTGGAAACTGAATCTCCAGAACATAATTAATTCCATCAGCCTGTAACTAAAGAAAATTGGAAAGTGACAGGACTAAGATATTGGTTCCCAGGACTAAACTAGCTGTGTTTATGCGTCTCTTTGCCAAAAGATAATGTCAGACAAAGAGTTTGGACTTTGCCCTATGTCTATAATCCAAAATTAGAAAGAGAGAGTAAGAAAGGTATTAGTAGTTGTAGTTATTATGAATGTGTTTGCGCTGTTAAAATAAACAGTACCAGGTCATGAAGCTAATTGGCATGGTCTGGCTGCTTCCGTACTTTTAAAGTCTCTTCTCCCACCAAAGCAGGGTGTCTGCATTTAAACTGCCTGTTGGAAATAATTCCCACCAATGCTTAAATCCCAGACTGTCCTTGGGAATTGTTTGGAGAGTTCTAGTTATCCCAGGGCATGTAACGCTACTTAGTCCATGTCAAGGACTATGACGTTTTAACAAATATGCAGGAATTACATGAATTTGAAAGTTATTAAATAAGTACCACTGCTGAAGCTCTGGCTCTAATTGTATGTGTAGTGTAGATCACAAAGCACACAGCATCTACACGCTGGATACTTTTAAGCATATTGGTGCTCCACAAGGAGAGAGGAGGATTGAGCCAGTTTGTACATTTTTTTATTGTGTGGAGGATGTTTACAGCCACCGTTCTCCAAATATTGTAACTTTTGATTCTGCTTGATATAATTTGTTACAGTGCTCTGGAGACTTGAAAGCACTTGAATCTGTATTATCAGTAGGCAGTTAGATTTGGGACTCAATTTTCAAAAAGCTGCACACTGCTGGATTGCTCTGTATTTTTTATGAAACAGTAAATTAGGCAGTTCTCTTTCTGTACAGAAAAACTACTTACAAGTTTTTTTATCTTGTTTGCTCAGTGTTTCTTTATGTTTTTAAGACTAATATGATCATTTCCTGTCCTCCACTAAAACAATGCAGTTTTTTCTCAGTAGAAATATGAAAATATTGATGAGATATTAATTATAAATATGTATTATTTTTTCTTGTGATGCAGTAAAACAGATTTTCACTGCTTCCTAGGATGTCTCTTCCCTTGTTTGTTTTGATTTTTTGCATTGACCTCCAGAGGAAATCATACAGAAAATGAAACCTAGAGGCAAAGATTGTAAAAGCATAGCATGTGATAGTACCAGGAAGGCCAGGACACAGATTAAGATGCAACCGGCAAGGGATAAATAGGTAACAAAAAGTTACCCTCTAAGTGCATTAATAGCAAGAAGACAAAAGAAAATGTTTGTCTTCTACTCAGCATATCAGAGGTCAACCTTCACTAAAAAGGTCAACTGCAAAAGATGGTTATTGCAAATAATAGTAGTAAAACCCGATAAAATCTCAGATTATAATACAAAGGGGAGTTCTGGTTGCATATATGCTTTTAATGCCTGGTGATATTTGAAAAACTAGTCAAAGTAATCTCAGAGCTATTATCAAGATATTTCAGGGAATTTGCATCTGCCAGATGACATATCAAAAGATTAGGAAAGAGCAAACATCATGACTCTTAATGGAAAAAAAAAGAAAGAGAAGTTGAAGAATTATAGACTAGTCAATTTTACTTCAGTCTCTAGAAAGAAACTGGAAATAAATAAACAAAATATTTGTATGTAGCTGCAAGATAACAAATGAGTGACCACCCTGAAGGATTTGTCAAGAATACAGAGTGACAACCAATCTGATTTCCTCCTGTGATAGTATAACACATCCTGTGGATGGGTGACAGGCGGTTGCTGCAATGTATCTTGATTCTAGTATGGTTTATGACATTTCTTGATATTACAATATCTTAAAGAAGTATTATATGGATTTGGTTGTACAGACTTTGTTGGATAATCCAATAATAGGTATTAATGGTTCACTTTCAGAACTGACATGTTGACTAGAAGTCCTGAAGAGGTCTGTCCTGAATCCAGTTCCCTTGAATACTTCCTTTATGGTGTGTTAGCGAAAGTAAGCCTACTGGTTTTGCAGACATGAAGCTTTAAAATACAGTGTTTGACATAAGAATGAGCTTGACATATTGAAGAATGAGTCTGAAAAACAGGGCAGAAGCCAATTAAGGTACAGCACATAGGCAGGAATAATCAAATACATGTGAGAGGCTGTGGGAAACAACTGGAGAAGTTGTTACTGGAAAATACTTGAAAAGTATTTGGCGATGTTAATTCTTTTAGGAAGATTTGGTCCCTCCTCCTTTGCCTTGCTTGCACTTAGGGATGCAATCCCAGATGCCCCTGTCTGCAGAAGCCAGTCAGATAGAGATAATAAGAAAAGCAATGGGTTTATTCTTATGATTTATTATTATAGTTTATTATTGCATCAGCCTGTGATAATCAGGTACAGGGCTGATCAACAGAGACTGTCAAAAACCCCATTCATGTGGTTTACCTTATACCCTTTTTCCTCCATTTTTCCCCCTCCTAAACAAGGAACCCACACACATTTTACTCCTTCTCCATTGGCCCTTATTTTTTTCTGATTTTTACATGCTTATTTGGCTATTTCAGCCTTAATCTGTGATACCACAACCACTGTCTGTAAGTCAGCACCCCTTTTTCATTATCTTTTGACATTCTTCACCCATTCTTCACTTCCTTTTCATATATTTCACCTGTTAGTCTATCCCCTTATTGTTTTATTAGTACAGCCGCAGGCTTGAGCTAGCCAGACAACTTCTCCCTTGGCATTCTATGCAATGTCCAGCAGTTCTCACATTGTTACCTTCCCAGTTTGACATCAGGCCAGGGCTGGGTGTTTATCTGCAAGCCATAACAACCTCATCTCCTTTGTGGCTTTTGAGAAAGACGCAAGCATCGCGGGCTATACCTGTGAGTTACTGCAAGACATGCTAAGTGTTGCTTTTGTTGTAAGGCCTTGGCAGGAGTACTGCATCTGATTTTGTGCACTGTGTTTCTGAAAAGACATTGACCAGAGGTTTTCCATGGCCCCTGTGGACAGGTTGAAAGAAAGATGGAGAGGGAGGTATGAAAGAAATATTCAGGAATGATAACTTTGTGCTCAGAGAATAACATGTGAAAAGAAGCAAGGAATTATCCCCACAAGCTACATATTCTTGTTCATGGATTTTTGCTCCATTTATGAACTGAATAAGCTTTTTTTGCTCTTCCAGTCTAAGGCCAAAATCATTTGAGTCTTTAATGGATAGGGCAAAAAAAGTGTTAGACTATGGTTACAAAAAGAGCAATTCATGTTTGACATGAGGAATAAAGTGCTGGAATAGATTGTTGAGATAAATTATGACGTCTCCATTATTGGAAATCCTTAGGACGTTAAGGAAGCATTTTTTAGAAACAAAATAGGTGTCATGGGTACTGCATTTTGGAGAAGGTAATGGACTAAATTTCTCAGAAGCCTCTTTTACACTCTATTTTTGATAATTATGTGATCCTTATTCTGAATATGGAACTTTTCAAATATGGAAGGTTTTCCCATTGTTCCTCATAGCAGAACTACTGCCCCAGGTCTGCCATGAACACGTTTGATTGGTGTCTTCCTGCATAATGAAAGAAACACTGCACATATTCTTGTAAGATTAGTTTCTCTTTTTTTTTTTTTTTTTGTTTTTTTGTTTTTTATTTTTTCAAAAACAGAGAAAAATATTTTTAAAATGTATCATAGACTCATAGAATGGTTTGGGTTGGAAGGCACCATCTAGTCCCCCCCCCCTGCCATGGGCAGGGACACCTTCCACCAGACCAGGTTGCCCAAAGCCCCATCCAACCTGGCCTTGAACACTTCCAGGGATGGGGCAGCCACAGCTTCTCTGAGCAACCTGCGCCACTGCCTCACCACCCTCATGGTGAAGAATTTCTTCCTGATATCTCATCTAAATCTTCCCTCTCCCAGTTTAAAGCCATTGCCCCTTGTCCTGTCACTCCCTGCCCTTGTAAAAAGTCATATAGTAATAAAATTACTTTCTCCTAATTGTTAGTCTGGAAAAGTTAGATTCCTGCAGACTATAATTTTACAACTTACACCTGTAGAAAGGGAGCAGGGCTAAATTCCTTTAAGCATAAAGAGACCATGTTGAGATAGAATTGAAATTCTTTCTAAAACACATTCAGAGTATTTTCATGGTGTTCATATGTCCCATTTTTCTGTGTTAATGAAGTAGTTTATATTAGATTACTCTTTGAAGTTCTAAGACTTCAAAACTTGGGTCTCTAGAAGCTCTATAGAATGTATCAGACAAAGGAAACTTATTCCTATTTAAGGAAAAATGTACAAAAGAGTATATTTAAGCAGTGTTTCTTACCCTAGTATGTTGGCCACATCTTCCAGTGGTCAGCTGGGTCTATGGTGTCTCTGGCAGTGACTGGCACAAGGCAATTCTGTCTTCAGTGATCTGTCTTCTGTCTTCATGGTCTCTGATTAAGCTGTCTTCCTGAGGTTCCCTTAGCTATTAGGATATTTTTTAAAAATATTAACAGCTCTTCTTTATTCTCCTCTTCTTTGTATATTTCTGCCTTGTGGATTCTGAGAAAGATTTTAGAGTATATAATTTTCTGCACAGGCATGTGCTCTTCACAGGTTTTAGAACCTATTGCTTTTCCATTCAGCATTACATAACTGTAATTTCACTGGATTACTACTATGAAATCAGTCCTTCTTTAGGATTATTCTCCAATTAAAATTACATTAACACATTTCTAAGCAGAATTATCATTTTATTAATTGGGGGATAACGTGTAGAAGGAAACTGAGATTGAATTTTCAGACTGAATTTTCTTCTTTGAGGACTCTCTTGCAACAGCTATAGCAAACAGCAATAGTTTGAAAGATTTTCTTTTTTTATTTTCCCAAACTACAGAAGAAACAATTTGAGTCTTCATTTGGTGAGGAGGAGAATAGCTCATTAGGTGTATTCTATTGTTGTTGTAATATTGCTAAAAATAGACATATAAGACAAAAAAAAAAAGTGAAGGATGTGAGTTTTCCACTTTTATTTAGTTTGGCTAGTTCCTTCTGCATAAATAGTGCTACTGATTTAGTGTGATATACGAATGCATAACCAGTAAGGCAACTTACTGGTACCTGTCTTCAAGAGAGAGTTTTGTGTTTTGAATCGTAACTTGAACAAGCTCCAATTTTCCCAGCCTCCTAGTTAAAACAAGCAAACAGAGAGGAGAAACAATTATTGCTACCCAAAAGGACTTGTAATCCAAATTTTGCACAGGGAGCCAATTCCTGGGAAAGTACAGAAATTCAGATACATAACTGTGTTCGTAGTTCCCTTCAGGTTAGTATGGACATGTTGCTATTTGTGGCATTCAAACTGTGCCCAGCTTGGACTTATACATTTCATTCTTGAGCTGAAGCACATAAAATACTTGAGTGTCATCATTTCTAAGTTCCTCTGTAGTTTCACCTCTAAAACATTATGTTTTGAGTAGTAGCCGTTTGGACATAACTGAACGTAATTGATGTACAATGGAAGCAATTAATGTAATACATCAAAACTCCTAGCATTTCAATTTTTTTTTTGAAAAAAAAATTCTTTTAGTTAATTGTTACGTATGTGAAAGGGCTGCTTCCCCCCTCCCCGCCCCTCCAGTATCTGTACTTTTCAAAACAAGCAGTCTACCACTTGCTTTGGAAAAGACAAAAAAAAAATTACTTAAACTCCCTCAAGGTGTACTTCTCTTTTCTTTCTTAATTTTGTATTGTTCCATTGTGCTTCATGGTATGACACTCGTTCTTAACTTGCAGGCCAATCTGGCGTCTGTTGTAGATTCTTATCCCACTTTTGTTGCATAAGTGTTCCCATCTGTTCTAACGTGTCATACATCAGAGATCTACTTGATTCTTCTTTCTTCATTTCCCTCTGGAGTGTTTTGCATCATTTACTTTTCATAACTATTTAACTAAAAGTACTATATACAAAATGTACTGTTAAGTTTGTGATCATTGCAGCATCTGGATACTTTATTGCTGTAGGAAAACAGTAAGTGCAAATAAGAACCTTCATTTATCTGCTATGATTGAATTACATTTTGTTAGTGACTTGTTTTATCTCCTCATAATGAGTGCCATTGCTCATTTTGTTCCTACAGGAACTTTTGGAAAGTGTATTAGAACATCTTAGAAACAATAATACGTCAGCGATATATGGGTAATTCTCCAGATGTATGGGTAATTTTCCACGCAGTTTCAAATAGCAGTCTCAGATTGATTATGCAGTAGGGGAGTAAAATGGTGAAAGCAATCCTGAGAATGGGACAGTTTATAGTGTTATGCCTCATGAGCACTTCTTAAAACTTCAAATGGCAGGTTTCAATCCGAGTGACGGAACAGTTTTTCGTAGAATCATAGAATGGTTTGGGTTG
>NW_009601108.1:0-10890 GCF_000690535.1 Cariama cristata
GCCTCGGGGAGGGGATTTATTTGCGAGTCTGTAACTCCGTCTGTAAAGTTCCTTCTCAGCGAGGACTTGGTTTGGTGTGTCCTTTTCTAAGAAACCGCCCCCTTGACTTGAAATTCGTTTAAAGTGCCTTGTAAAGGCAAAACATAGAAAAAAATTATTCAGGAAAACTCTCACAAACTGTATCAAAGCAAGGAGTCCCCTTTGGGCCAGAGCTCGCTAGCACAATGTGATAATGCAGTGTCATCTCTCCGTCTTTTCCCGTAGCGAGTCAGATGGCAACCCCAGCACAGAAGATGAATCCAGTAAGGGGCAGGAGGATTTATCTCCCCATCCGCTGTCCAGCTCATCCGATGGCGTTACCAGCCTCAGCCTTCCTGGCCACATGGAGCCCATCTACATGCAGCAGCTCGGAAACACTAAAATAGCCTTGAGCTCATCCGGCGTCTTGTTGAATGGAAACCTCGTGCCTGCCAATACCTCTCCCGTCTTTCTCAATGGTAGCTCTTTTCTTCAGGGACCCAACGGTGTCATTCTCAATGGACTCAGCGTGGGGGCTTCGCAGACGGTTACCTTAAATTCACCCAAAACCACATCAAGCGTTGTGAGCAATGGGGTGTCCATTACTGACATACTGTCATCTTCGTCAGAAGACGTTAAGGACTTCAAACTCCTTCAGGCTTCAGTCCCCAATGCCACAGCAGCCACCTTCAGCCCCAGCAATATCCCGGTCTCATTCTCGGGATTGATACCGAGCTCAGAGGTGAAAAGGGAAAGCGTACAAACTGCTGCTTCCCAAGATGGAGGCTCCGTAGTTACTTTTACTGCTCCTGTCCAAATAAACCAATATGGCATTGTCCAGATCCCCAATTCAGGAACAAATGGCCAGCTGCTGAACGGAAGCATCGGTTTTTCTTCTCTGCAGCTGCCTCCTGTTTCTGTGGCAGCTTCACAAGGTAAAAGTTTTGTCTCTTACAGTAAAAGGTATGAGAAAAAGTTGGAATTGGGCGCACTTAGCATTTTAGAAGCTGTGGTCCTTTTCCTCCAAGGTACGGGGATTGTATTTCATCCATGGCCACAAATAATACATTTTGCCTTCCTTTATAGTGGGTTATGCTCATGGGCAGACTGTTATGTGAGGCTGAGCTCCTCTGCTAAGCAGAGAAGAAAGTCTGGTATTTTACGCCCCTTTCATCTCATGCTGTTCTCAGAAGTTTGTGATACCACTCATCACAAATATCTCTAGATTTTACACGTTTCAGTGATTCAAAATATTCCCCATTTGCCATCGAAATCTTCTAATGGGAAGGTTCATAAAAATGAAAATTGTGGCAGCTGGAAACTGTTCCCGTCCTTGTTCTTGTGGTAGTTGTTTTGGTTTTTTGGTTTTCTAACCAAAGCATTTCATAAAAATTTTAAATTACCATAGACACAACAAGACCAAGCAGTTAGGCTTGTACTTTTTCTGTCCTGTAATTAAGAAAGATTAAGCTGCAGGGAAACAATAGCACTGTGCAGTAGCTCGTAGATATAAAATGCAAGGGTATTTGGATAAAACTGCCCTCAGTCCAAGGGAAATATGTCATCGCAGGTTCATGTGCCAAGTGTGCAGGCTCCTCCCCAAGTTTGCTTTAGCGTTTGTCTTAACATACCATGGACTGAAACTTGCGGCCGGCCAAAAAGAATCCCAGGGAGCACAAGGCTAGTTCTGGATCCTTGTTTTGAAGCAAGTCAGTTATAAAGCACAACTGAACAGCTTTGTTAATCATTAGCTACTGTATCTTTGGTTATGAAAATGATTGAACTTGAATGAATCTCTCCAATTTTAGGAGCTGTGAGTACTATAATGAAAATCAAACTGTGCTCATGTTAGCTTATTTGAATTAAACATGTATAGGGAGTGAATTTTTCTTGCTGTAGTATGGGGAGGAACACTGAAGCTGTACAAACACATTTTAAATGAGTGCACGATTACAAGATCCTAAAATGTGGCTCTCATAGTCACTGGAAGTTACTGGTACATAGTTTAACCAAGATGAAAAAGAGAAGACATTAGTCTGAATACCACCTGTAATTACAAAAACCATTTAATCCACATGCTCCAAGGCATAAACTGACAGCCAGCAAAGGTGAGAAAGAAAGTTTTGTCCCTTAAGTAGTGTGGGACTGTTGTATTTGAAAGTCCTAAAATTCATAATAAGCTCCTCTCTGAACATTTTCCCTGTTGTTAAGGATACCGGTTCCCACTGGAGAGTGATCCACCACATGTCGAGTCTGGTGCAGAGAGAAGTCAAGATCTGTATTTGCTGCTTTGATTTCTTTTTGTTTTTCTTAACATGAGACGGATGGATAGCTGGCTGCCTATTCCAAGTGAAGTGTGCTGCAGGCTATTTTAAGCAAGCTACAGTAAATGTATCTTTTTACCAGGTAACTTCAAGTTGCCTTGCTTTATTCTTGTAGTTTACGCATATGAGCAACATCTTCCAAAAAAACCATCCTTGATTAACAGAAATGAATAGGGAGCTAAAATATTCCCCAGGTGAGAAATTCATCTTTGGTGCTGTTCTGAAAAATTCAGGTATCTCCAAGTGTAGCCTCTTAGAATTAAACTGTTTTTGAGAAGGAGAGGTATTTGAAGTGGGACCCAGTCGCAAGAGCCAGTATATCTTATTTTGGGAATAATTATAATGGCAACTTACATGACATGTCCAGTAAAACCAACTTCAGGTTGTCTCTGGCCACCGCTTCTTGCTTTGGCTAGCCACAACATCATACAAGCGATGCCACAGCTTTCAGCAAGGATAGACAGTTGCTGGGTGGCCTTACACAACATGGTGGATGTGGTAGGGTTAGACTTTTAGAAATAGGTGATAAAGCGAGGTGAAAGGCGATACATCTGAATGCTATACGGGCTACCTGGTTAACCTGGTAAACCTGGTAGAAGTTACTGGGTTTTGACATTTTTCTCTGCAGGGGTTGACTCGGGTAGGTTCTGCTCAGCAGTAGTGGATTTCATGCGATGTGTCTCCAGTTCCCACACACAAGCTGTAGTCTGTCACTGAACTATCTTTAATAGCTTTTCATGCTTCTATTCTTAGAAATTGAGTGGTGGCAACTAGTGAAGGCCAAAGCACGTTCATTTTAATCACATGGCCAGGGACTGTTTGCCCCTTAATGAGAGTCTGAAAGATACCTAATATACCAGAACTGTGGTGGTTTATTTTTCTTTCTAGAAGCGGTTTCTGTTAAGGGCTTTTATTTCTTCATAGCAAATTTTCTCTCACCTGTTACAAACAGCGCTGTTCTGTGTTGCATGAAATATTAGCATACATGTGTACTCCAAACATTAAAAAGACCAAAGCATCTTAAGAAAATGCCAGGACAGACAACTCTGTGCTGACTATAATCCATGTTTTCCTTTCTTTTGCTTCTCTTTTTCTAGGTAATGTTTCAGTAAATCCCAGCACATCTGATGGAGGAACTTTTACGACTGAATCTTCAACAGTGCAGCAAGGAAAGGTTTTCTTCAGCCCCCTCACTCCGAGTGCAGTCGTTTACACGGTTCCCAATTCAGGCCCAGCAGTAGGATCTGTCAAGCAGGAAGGACTGGAGAGAAGCCTTGTGTTTTCTCAGTTGATGCCAGTCAGTCAGAACACACAACTAAATGTAAACATGTCTTCTGAAAATATATCCAGCGGAGGACTCCAGTCCCTGGCCTCCTCGTTAGTGAATGTAACGCCGTCACATAATTTTTCCCTCACACCACCAACTCTTTTAAATGCTGCAGAACTGAACTCTGGTATCTCGGAGAGCCAGTCCCTGTCATCGCCCGTGACCAGTACCTCTACCGTGATATCCATCAGCAACACTAACTATGCAACCCTTCAGAACTGTTCCCTCATTACCAGTCAAGATCTGTTGTCCATTTCTACAGCACAGCCCACACTTGGAGAAATAGTTCCTACAAGCGGAGACCGTGTCAGCCACCCGTCTACACAAGTACATCAAGATTTTGTCAGAGAGCACAGGTTAGTTCTGCAAGCCGTACCTGACGTCAAAGAGAATTTCTTACCTAATTCTGAGAGTAAGTCAACTGGCAATTTAATGATGCTGGATTCAAAATCCAAGTATGTTATGAGTAACATGGTAGACACGGTTTGTGAAGAACTGGAAACGGACAAAAAAGAACTTGCCAAACTGCAGACAGTTCAGATGGATGAAGATATGCAAGACTTGTAACTTTTTTTTTCTTTCTTTCTGTTTGAATAGAGAAGTCTCTTGCCGAGGCCCTAACAAGCACCAAGTGGTTGTTTTTTTTTTTTCATTTGGTGGCTTTTTTTTTTTTCATTTAAAGAAAACAGAAGAACATTTAAATGGTCTGAATTGATGTACAGAGGAATCTCTGGCAATGGAATTAGGTTGCCACTCTTGGTTTGCATGCAGTATTCTCTTTTAAGCAGATTAAAGGAGAAAGGAAGCACCAGGGCAAGTACCGAGCGAATGGGTGCAGGTTTGGCTACGAAATACTACTCTGATAGTTTAACTAGACTCTCCATAGTACAACATACTCTCAACAGTAAGTATACACTCCTAACTTTAGATAGAAAACAAAAATCTCGCTCCAAAAAGGTAGAAACAATGCAGTCATTTTTGCTGTTTACTTCTAGTCCGTGGGCATTGAGAAATTTTTAAGGAACTCTAGACGATACCTCACCGGCTACTTTTATGTTGTTTGAGGTTAAGAAACGAAACAAAATCATAAATAATATTGTTACTGGTGTGTTTGCTTTTTTCCAGCAGACTTGCATTCAAACCAAAAATCTTGCATCAAACATTTACAGGTTTCTAAATGCTACAGCTAGCATTTTGTCAGTGCACCAGAAAAAGCATCATTTGAAACTCTAATTATGCAACTTGGAAGCTTTCTCTCCGGTATGAATGTAAATATTGTTTCAGTTCTTACAAAGGAGACTTTTTTTTTTTAAATTAGTACAATGGATTTTATTTATGGTTTATGTTCCCTTTCACTTTAGACACAATGCATTGAAAAGGAAAACGTTTTCTGGCTGTTTAATTTATTTTTATTGTTTGAGCAGGAAGTAAACATAGTTATTTCTGACAAGGTTTTACTTTTTTGTAGTTTTTCAAGCAATAGACTGTAAAAGTAAAATGTTAATCACACTGAAACTAGAAAATGAACTCCCAGTCTCACAAACCCAGGAGGTCCCTGTCTCTACCCCCTCTATCTTTGTGTTCAGGGGTTTTTTTGTTTGTTTTGTTAGTAATTTCCGAATTAGTTGAACCTTTTTGTGTATTTTTTACAGAATTCCACGTGCCTTTCTTCCTAGTGGCCTTATCTTTGTTACTAAAGCACAGTGGCAGGAGGAATAAAAACACTGATTTGCAAATATCCGTCCTCAGGGCCAAATCCTGATGCCTTACTTCTGCAAGTAGACCGGCTGACTTCAGTGCCCCTACTTGCATGAGTAAGAAGAGTTTTAAGTCTTTCGGTCATCATGGGTGACATTTACTAGCAGTGCAGAGAGCCAAAGATAGGTCCTTCCGCACCACGTCAGCAGGGCAGGAGGAGTCCAGAGAGGGACCATGGGCAGAGCCGTCCTGCCAAGGGAAAGGTCTTGGCTCCAGCCTCGAGCAGATGAGCAGGAAAGGTTGGATGGGCAGGCCAGGGAAGGGAGCCCCATGTGTACAGGGACCCGTTGGCCAAATAGCCCATGTGGGAGGGCTTCAGCTGCTGTTCAAGCAAGCAGGCCCCCATCCAGGAGTGCACTTAAATGTGTATTTATATATCCTTCCAGAATAAGCAGCGTGGGGGCTGATGATGCGAACTGCAGCTGCCTGAAGGGCTTGTGGGAACAGCCGTGGTCTCTGCATGGCTGGGGATGGATTTTCTCTCCCTTCGGCCCTTTGCGCTGTGCCAGGGACAGCAGAAGCAAGTGGACTCTGGGCAGGTGGAACAGATCTTGCGTTTTCTCCAGAGGAGTTTTTGTAGCACGGAAAAGCACATCCTTGAGCTTTAAAATAATAAGAAGAATGCCTATGTGTAAAAATTACATGCTGTTAATCTTTGTGGTTTTGTTTTGTTTTAATTGTAATGTGAAGTATATACAGTAACTAAAGCATGTATTCATCCTCATCAGGAGGCTGGTCCAAAGCCTTTGGAAGGCAACGGGAAGTGTTTTCATAAGCTTCTGTGGGCTCCGAATCAGGCTCAGGACAAAACAGGATCACTTGTAAAGGCTGAAAAAAATGGAAAGGAAAGAGAATAGAGGTAGCACATCCCAGTCTATTTCTGTCTTGGTTGTTAACTGGTTCTGTGGAAAGCCTTTGAGGAATGAAGCTTTTTTCTGTGCGCCGTGAGCATGGCATAGGCGTCCTGGCTATTGTTTTGCACTATACTGAATACAGCATGTTTGGCAAGGTATACTGTGGAACCTCAAAGCTGAGCTCTGTCGGTAAGCACTGGAGTCCATGCTGCGAGCCAGAGTCTCTAGTGCTGCAGGGAAAGGGCAGAGCAAGTGTGCAAGGGGTGCACTTTGCAGCTGTACTGAGTCACGGTTGCTCTGCAAACAGAAGCAGCCCATTAGCAGTTGGCTGTCCCCACATGCTCCCAAGCAAAAAGGGTGTTTAAGGCAAGCGCTTTAAAGTGGAGATTATCGCAAGCAGAACGTGGAGCTATGTGTTCTCCTGGCACAACTTCCCTTGACGTTCGGGGGGTCTCCGTGTAAGCAGGGAATCGGATAGTTCAGAGCTCTCCTCTCCGCTCTGCTTGTTTATCTGTTTGCTGGGCTCCAGCATGAGCAATCTGCTTCCCACCTCTTCTTCACCCGTAAAACCAAGGTGATGATGACAATAACAGTAGCTGTATATGCTTTGCGTGAGTTTTTTCAACCATTTGGAAAATTAGAAGGACCCTGTATCATTGTCATATCAATGGAGAACGTGTGCGTGGCTCTGAAGTTGTTTGGGGCTTAACATTTGGTCTGCAAAGCTCAGACTATATTTGGAGGCAAACTAGAGAGTATTTCAGAGCACTCTCAGTTGTTGACGTGATCAGGTCTCGTAAGTGAAAAGACTGTGGTGTTATGCCAGTACCTGTTACTTTTTTTTAATTTTTCTGCCTTTGCATTCCTTTTGTTACTGAGGCTCTGAATTCCGTGGCTTTGCAGCACAGTTGACGTGAAAACTGTGTATGTTGTTACAGTGGCGCATATCTTGGACTGTCTGGTACTTCTAATAGGAGACTTCCCACTCTTCAGTGGGAGCGGAGGATGTACATAAGAGCAGTGGTTTGGGACAAAGTGAGATTAATCTATTCTAGTCTTCCAGGTATCAAGTAACTTATTTTATTACTATGTTTTACTCTTTCTTTCTCCCATTGAAAATAAGTGTCATTCCCTCCAGATAATGTAGTTATAACCTCATGTTTTCTGCAGGTACATATGCACAATATAAAGATTCATTGCACGGTACGGTGTTTTTAAAATAGATATTTAAATAGTAGTTTTACTCCTACTGTAAAATAAGGGTCAGTTTTTATTATGTGACCCTCAAGCAAGCAGGCTAACTGCTCTAAATAGACAGTGCACAAAGTCCCGAAAAGCGTCTGGGGCCAGATCTTCGGCTGCTGTAAATAAGGCTTTGCTCCACTGATTCCCAAACAGAGGATTTTACACGGTGTTTAGAGGATATGGGTGCTCATGTCCCACACACATGCATGGCAGTGAGTGTCCAGCCCCAGAGACAGACAGTCCTTACTATCACCTTCCGTTGTTTAAATGGAAGGTATGTCTCTCTGGCATACATATTCCTTCTGCCACCCTCCCTCTCTGTTATGGATGAGAATAAAGGATCATTTCAACTTCACGTATGTTTGTAACTTGTAAGTCCACTAGAAATCTTACAGGAAACATTGCCAAATTCTACTACCTTTCTGGTCCCAGACTCAGCTTTGAAAAATACGCTTAAAGTTTAGGCAAATTCCTACAAAGAGTGATGTTAAAAAACCCTTTGTTCTTTACTACTTTTAATTAAAGCTGCCTCTGTTTCACCCAGAATTTTGCAGAGAACCAGAAATACATTAAATTGAGTGTTCCGTCTGGGCTATTTGCGGCGTTGTTCCTGTGGTCTTACCTAAAAGGACATTTCAGCCACATAAATCACGGACATCTATCAGCCAGGTCCTTGGCTGGGCTAAACTAGCACAGTTCCTTTAACTTTAATGTCTTTTTACACCAGCCAAGAATATGGTCCATTCATTTCACTGGAGTTGGGTCAGGGATGGATTTGGCCCAGTATACAGTGGCAGTATGAACCAGTGCACGAGGCTGACACTCAGACAGAGCGGTCACAGACTATCGAAGCGTATACCTCTTTGCATTTACTGCTTTACTCTACCTGTGGATTCAGGAAGACACATACAGACAGCTACTTTAGCCAGAAGTAAGGCTGGAACCATCTTTCTTGTTATTACTATCAATCCGAGATTAATGACAATAATGGACAGATTCTGACTTCAAATCCTGCAAAATCACCTCAATAACTATTTTCAGTTAAATTAGGCAGGGCAGAATTTGGCCCCATGTGCACAGGAGCTTTTCCTGTATGTAGATTTCCAATGCCTGTGCACTTTTCTTAGCAAGGGCAGATGAACAACCAAGAGGGTGCATCCCTCCAATTTCATATGAAATACATGTGCAGGACTCCCAGGGGCATGAATCGCCTAGTGCTTGTGGTCGAGAAGCATCTCAAATTGTAAAAATAGTAATTTTAAAACTCTGGAAACAAAAGTAGTGACATTTTACAAGCAAGGAGACCTGAAGTCTTCCTGTATCTCCTAGCAGTTATCTTCTTGAAGGATATTTTATACCTTACTTGTATGTTTCCTACAATTTAAATTAGCTTCTTAAATTTCTGAACTCCAGGAGGGAGTGAATGTTCTGACTTTCAGGATTCACCTTTAGAGGATGTTTGTTCTTTTGCTGCATGTGCTGTTTGTCCAGAACTAACCAGTTATTTCTGCGATATGGGTTTATTGTGCCTTACAACAAATATAAAACTTAAGCGGAATGTATGCATTAGAGGAGGGAATAATCAGAAGACTTTACTGCACTGTTAGGTGATGCCGCCCCAGAGTGTATCATCAAACGTATCTGTGTTGAATTACCCAACCAAAGAGATCTAAAGTATGTATGTTTGTTGTACTGTAATAGGGGTTTGTGCCTGGACAATTAAGTGTTTTATTTGTATTCTGAGATGATGTGAACTTATTTTTCTAAACACTATACTGAATAAACTTTATATTTATACACATCTTGTGTAAATATTTCTATTTGGATATAATGTGAGGGCTTTCAATTTGGTGTTAGAAAAGCAATCGAAAGTAGAAACGTGGCTTTTAATGACTCATTGTGAAGGTGATGGCAGCTAGGAATGCCTGTGCTCACCAGGGAATTGATCTAAAGCCTACTTAAGCTAGAATGAGACTTTCTGTTGATTTGAGTGAGTTTAGTCAGGCCCTAACTTTGCTTCTAAAATACTAAACTAAAAACCATTAATCTGCTATTTCATAGCGAACCTAGCTATTGAATCTGTGTCTCAAGCCAAATTTATACCATAATTAGATAGATACTATTGAAATATATTTCCACCTACTAGTTAGGACTAGTCGGTATTTACTTGCAGCTCCCATGGCATTGGGATGCTTTCTATGTCAGAGGTTTTTTTTGGGGTAGGTAAATTCCTATTTGCTAAATTTGTGTTTGTTGAAATTTT
The DNA here is from genome assembly GCF_000690535.1 of Cariama cristata. Lineage (NCBI taxonomy): Eukaryota > Metazoa > Chordata > Aves > Cariamiformes > Cariamidae > Cariama > Cariama cristata. The sequence continues at coordinate 9,790 of NW_009601108.1, forward strand.
TCTTTAAAATGTTGTGCTTGGTATCAGACCTGTTTTTGGCAGACTTGAGAACAGCATGAAACTTATATTCCCTTGATATTAAAGGATTTAAACACATTACTGTATTATTTTAGATCTGTGCTTCAAGTGCCAGCAATCCAGCCAGGATTGCCTAGTTACGGTTTTGATGCCAAAATGAATGACAGTAAGTTCAAGCAGACTACCCTGTACAGGTGAAATAGTTTCCGTCACTGAGGCTGTATATACACATTAGAGAGACTTAACAGCCAGCAGGAAAATGCCCTTTCACCCCTTAAATTGTATTTAGGCCATAGGAAACAAGATGAGGTCTGTGAGATTAACTTTTTTAAATAGTCAGATCCAGTTGTATATACCTATTACATTTTTAATCACTACGACATTACCTTTCCTTACCGTTATTCACCATTCCTCCATCTTTCCCATTTATCGCAGCCACGTCCCGCTCTCTCCAGGCCGCACCGCTGCCGGCGGTCCCGGTGGCAAAGCACAGCCACCTCCCAGCCCTGGGAGCATCTTTCCCCTCCCCGCCTGGGGTTGAGCCGCCTCGCACTCTGCAGCTGCCGAAGTAAATCCAGTTACCCAGGAGCAGCCCGAAGGTAGAAAGAGACAATTGCCTTGTTGCTCAACTCCTTTTACTTCCCAGAAGCAGCACAGGTGACTCAGTCCTCCTGTTCATAGCATTTCCCTTTGCCGTGCTTTGGTTTTGCCTGAGCAGTTGGAATGTGATAATATTGTCCTGTGCTGCAGATACCAAATTCCTGATCGGTCCCTGGATGGCAGCTCTGTCCCAGCTTTGCTTGGAGCAGGGGCTGAGGTGTCTAAAGCCATCCTTCAGCCTGGCTGTGAGCAGCTTCTCGTCTCATTTCTGCCCCAGGATGCAGCCAGGGGGAGAACCACCACTGCTGGGTTGGCTTCGGCTGGGGGAGATCCCGTCCGGGAGGGGGTTTCTGGCTCTGCAGCCCCTGCACGCTTAAGCAGACAAAAGTGCAGGGGTTCGAGGGCAACCAAGAAGCGGAAAGTCTCAGCATATGCAAATGTCAAAATTCTCCTTGAGCAGCCACCCATGCGGTATGCAGGATG
>NW_009601108.1:10950-19067 GCF_000690535.1 Cariama cristata
CCAGGTCACCCTGGGCGAGAAAACCACACACAGCCACGTTACTTCTTCCCTGGCAGCTTGTGCGCAGATGGAGAAAAGGGGGACAGGACCTTTGGAAGGGTGGGCAGCTGGTTCCCCAAGCCCCCGCCTTTCACACGGGGCCTGGGGATGCTGGAGGGAGGACCGGGGCCTGCCAAGGCAGTAGTTGGGATAAAGCTGATAGTAGCGAGGCTCGGCAAGACGGGCGGTTGCTCTTGATCTAGCAGGGAGACAAGCTGGAAAGGGAGGCAATGTTGGAAGACGGTGCTTTTTCTCCTCTCTTTCTGGCTGGATTTTCCCCAGTGCCAGATCAGGAGGGAATTTTCCTGCTCCAAGAGGCAGAGGCTGGGTCAGTAAAACAAGATCTTAATATAAATGCTCACAGCTTGGAAAGCGGAGGTCTCCTTACAGGGCTACATCGCCTGTTGTGATCTCTAGCTGCAGAAATCTTTGGGCTGGAGTGTTAGGACAGTATATCTTGGTTATGGATACAGATCACATTTTTAATATAAAAAAAAAAAAAACATTTTAGAAGGAAAATGATTCCCAGAAATAGGCTTTCATCTGCCAAACAATGTGCACATAACTGACTTTACACTTAGAGGTGCCAGAAAGTTCAGGAATGAGACCAATAATAAAAAACCAACACACGTGTGAAAAATCTACTACATTAAAGCCAGATTCAATAAAAATAGCACCTAGTTTATATGCTGCAGAAGCTGGCACAGGCCTGCGAAAGCCGAAGGAAAAAGATAAAATGTTCAGAAGTTGCACGCAGTCCAGAGGAGCTGAGCAGTGCTGGAGCAGAGCTGATGGTTACTCAATAACTCATGTACAATATTCTCTTGTGTAAGTACTTTAATTCTGCATCCTGCTACTTCTCAGGCAGAAAGACCCAATTTGGGATACTTCAGGCTAATCGATAAGCTTTGTTGTTGCAGCCAAAGTGCTTTGCAATAGATCTTATGTTACCCAAAAGGACTCCAGAATGTTACACCGCACCATTTTCTTTTCTACTCTGCAAACTGACAGCCAATTATTTCGGTGTTAGTGGTATCCCTTATACCGCTTGCGGCTGTAAAATACAGCCCTTCCCCTGAGGAGCTTACAGTGCGCAGAAATAAAAGCAATCCGAGCTGGGAGGGGAGGGGAGCTCAGGGAGAAGGGATGGTTTCCCCGGGTGATCCTGGCGGTGGGTGGTAGAGGCAGGTTACAAAGCCAGGTCTCTAACTCCCCCTGTTGCTTTGCCCACTGCCTCCAGCCACCTCCCCAGGAGCCCAATCCAGCTGGGATGCAATGCCCCCTGACAGCAGCAGGAGGACTTGCTGCCTACGCCAAAGCCAAGTTTGCTTCATTCATTTATTTGCTATGTTTACAGCCACCTTCTGATGCCAACCGATGGCAACATAAACCTCCAGCAAAGCCCTGGACTGGGATCACTGAGCCTGCAAACACTCAGGCTCCAGAAAAACCGCTCCTTCATGAATCACCCCATCAGGATGATGCACACGCCAGCCCTGAAGGTCTCCAAAGCCACCCACTTCCAGATCAAGGCAATTTGAGCCAGGTTTGACTCCTCTCCCACCAAGTCTGAGGAGCTGAGGGAGAGAGATGCTCACAGGAGGTGAGGTTGGGTTAGTTCAGAGCCTGAGCTTGCATGCTCTTGCATGTCCTAAGCCAGTGGTTTCTTAAAATAATAAATCAAGAACAAACGACAGCTAAGAGCTTGCCTACGTCCTAGGAAGATGCTGGGGATTTTGCTATTTACTGCTCCCTAAGCAAAGAAGGGCAGGCAGAGGGATCAGAAAGTGTATCTGGAAGGCAGCACTTTCTATACCAACCCAAGCATATTTGCAGTGGACGTACAAATATATAGTTTGCCTGTGTTAAAAGACATTACCCATTGTGTTCTGTGCATGCAGGTGGAAGTGAGCACTGACCAGATTAAGACTCTCAAAAAAAAAAAAAATTTTCTTTATTCTGAGGTTCACTATGAAGTTGCAGAAGAGGCAGCCTCTGCTCCCTCTTGTAGACAGCATATGATAGAGCTCGGTCCCAAAACTCAACAAGTGAACCAGGCTGGGGCTCAAGACCCCCAGACGGGTGCAGATTCCTGCTCTGCTGCCGAACAGTGCAGGAGCACGTTGTCCCCTTGCTCAGAGCTTGTGGCAGAACAGCCACAGGGACAGGAGGGGGTTTTAGTACCTTATTAATGCCGTGCTTGAAGGAGAAGCAGACCCAACCAATATCGGGAAGAGAGCTGCAAACTAGGGGTGTGGTACCATCTGCACACAGAGGGATTTATACACGTAACACCCCCTATGCAGGGAATGACATTGGCTTCCTGAAGGCTACTGCAGCCCTTCTTCTCTTGCCTATAAATGTAGTAATGCTCTTCCCAGAGCTTCGAAACTGATTGTTTGCAGTGTTGCTGCTTCTTATGTCACCTGAAGGGCTTGGTCTCCCCCAGATTTAGCAAGAAGGCAGCCAACACCAGACCAGGGAAGTAAGGCATGCTTTTATACGTCTGCCCTCGAGGGCTGGGGGAAGGACCACAGCAGGTCCAGCCTCCAGGTCTGCGAGCACTGAGGTGCTCCAGCCGAGCCCCCATGGCGTCTTCCCCACAGCTTCTTTTGCTTGGAACCCCTCAGAACCCCCCAGACAAATTCCCAGGGGGGTGTTTAGGGGCTGCTCTCATTTGCCATCTTCCCCATAGCCCCTCAGCCCTGAAAACCTCTGCGATACAAGGGAGGTGGGACCCAGGACTCCCAACACCAACAGTACCTGGAAGCAGGCTGCCAATAGCCACTTATTTCCAGGCATTGCTTTACCAAGAAGAGCCCAGCCTGCCTGGAAGCGCTCCCGGGAGCACGGAGTGTGTGGCACATCCTGGGCACGGTGGCCTTGGACCGGCCGGCAGCGTGGCAGGACACCTGGACCCAGGACGGAGATCTGGCCATGGCAGCCAGCCCTCCCCTGGGCTCGGCCAGGGCAACACCGATAATCTACTGGCCTGGTAGAGGGGTGCCTCCTGCTACACGTGGCATTGGGGCTGGTGGTCTCAGTAAACCCCTTCTGGCCTTAGCTTCTAGGAATAGCTTCTTACAGCTACTGGGGGGGGGCAGGTGAGCTTCGTCGTGTTCCTTTGGAAACATCAGTCGCAGCAAATGAGGCTACTTGACCAGTTGCTCTTGGTTTATGTTTGTTACCCAGTAATGGCAGCAAGTGTTGCTAACATATACATGGCTCAGAGGTGCTCCTGTTCCTTCCAAATTCCTCCCCCCCCAAGATCTGAATCTTTACAGGTTAGGTTACAAAAGCAAGACTTGTTCAGGTGAACGATGCTCACACGAACAAGGAATAGTCATTTGCCGACGGACCGGAGGATTAACCTCTCAGATTAAAGTACAGTTTGGAGTATATTTCTGTTCATTTCTTAACTATTTTCAATTCTTGGGATCTTTTTACAAGCCATAATAAGTTAAATATCCCTGTGAAATAAGCATCTGCTATTAACATAGACTGGAAGGCAATAGGAGAGCCATACCAATACTCCTGCTTAGGTTTGTTTTACCGGAGCCAAGTCCAGTGGAAGAAGTGCCTCCCGCCTGGCAAGCTCTCCTTCCCTCAGAGCCACCGAGCCCATGTTTCAGGTCTCCACCCTGTGTAACTTGTGCAGAATCCCCAGCTTGTCTTCCAGTTTTTCTCACCTTGGTATATTTTCTGTATTTGATAAGCACACCTTGTTCCAACATCCGAGATGTTCCTGAAAATACCGACAAGCACTGTGCTGAGCAGAAACCCTTGCTCAAGAGATCGGGGTATTTTGACCTGGAACCACAAGATAATCACTGTTTCAGAACAATTTCCCACCCATCCTACGGGAGCTTTGCCCAGATCACATTTCCTCAGTTCATCAGGGCATGGAACAGCATCAAAAGGCTGACTGATGCCAAGTTGTGTCATATCTAATGGCTCTTCCCTTTCCAAACGGCGTATCATGTCATCAAAAGCAACTAGGCTGGCATGACATAATTTGAGAATCCTACTTTATAGCTGGTAGAAACCGAATCCCAGAAAGTCTGTCAGTAATGATATACTCCAGGTAATAAAGGATTGAAATCTCCTGGCCCCAGGTCTCAGTCTTAAACTTAAGCAATGTTCTGATTTGCCAACTTCTACAATTTATGTGCTTTGCAATATTTAGTAGCTGGTGAGAGAGGGGAAGGGGGGGCGGGTTTTATGGCCACAGCTTCCTGCTCAACTTCATTCTAAAGTTCCTGGGTTTAAAAAATATAAATAGATTTGGAGGTGCTGAAGGTCTCCAAACCAGAATACATATAAATATGGGTATATCACATTTATCTATCTAACTGTATACAAGCATTTTATCTCAAAGCTGGCATCACCCCATGCTCTCCAAACCTTTGGGTCTGGTAATAGTGCATGCAACAAGACCCTTCAAGAGAATAAACCAGGTAATCAAAAAGGTGCCATTTTAGAAATAAAATTAGTAAAGGGTCTACAGATTCAGGAGAGTATTTGTCAAAGCTGCCTTTGTATCCAAATTTCCATAAACTTAAAATTAGACTCCTGGGTTAATTTATTAGACTATTGCAGTCTAATCAGTAAAGGTAATAGCTGATTTTTGAAAAACCTCTGTATAACTCAAGTTAAGGAAACATTTCACTGACCTAAAAACAAACCCCCCAAAATAGCACACAAATGCACTTCTTAAAATCAGCACTTGTAAGACCAGTTTTGTTTTTAAGGAATTCAAACAAGTTCATTCTACATCCCTGTATAACTCAGGCAGGATTTCCAGAGCATCCTGTGCCTAGCAGCTCCTACCAAGACTAGCAGCACAAGCAGTCCCACACCAGGTTACTCAAAGCCCCAATGCAAAGCCACACCTAAATACACATCTGCATACAAACCTGCATTTCAGTGAAGCTGTAATTATCACAAGCAAATGGGTCCCAGTTGTAACAAATGGTTGTCAGCTGAGTTATCACCGATAGCAAAGACAAGAGGAACCTCAAGGGCTGTGGGAAAGGAGGCAGGTTAAACCTTCATCACATGCCTTGTATTAGCTACCACTGTCAATCCTGGTCCAGGAAAACTCTGAAGCATTTGTTCTGCCAGATGAACCAAATCAACTTTGAGATTTTTATTTGCTGCAACATAACAAGATGCTGCAAGAAGAAAAATCACTGGGCTGCTCAGCTCACTCTGAGTTTTAAACCTTTGGCCTAAAACAGTAATTTGAAAGGGTAATGATGTTTTTCCTCTGGCCCTGACTATAATGGGGGTTGAAGTGTTTCAAATGCTTGTATTTTTGCAAAATAAGAGGGAACGGAAAGAGAAAATGGATTATCTTTTATTTTTCAAGCCTGGTTCAGAGGCAACTTGAACTGTAACTGTCTCCCAAGATTAGCAGATGTTAACCACTGAGAACCAAAAGTCCAGTTCCTAAACATCTGGATTTCTATCTCCTCATCAGTTCAATGGCAGTAACACCACTTCCCTCCCTCATGGGCAGAGGTCCAGCCAGGCTGAGATTCACCCACATGGGATGGCACAGTCAAAATATTGAGGCTGGACCTTACTGATGGAACAGATAATATGTATATTATATACGTATAATATGTTGTTAGCATACAATTAAACTTAACCCCTTACACAGATGAGTTCTCACAATTGGCCTGGGTGCTCGGTGCCTCCATAAGCTGAGCTAATGCCTCCCACCTCCCTCTTCATGCCCACCTCCTGTACGCCAGCACCAGGAGAAGCGTGAGCAGGGCACAGCAATAGCACCCTGCCCTTCCCCTTTGAATAAGCCTTTTCCTTCCCACTTCAATAACATTTGCCCAATTCTGCTCCTCTCCAGGCCATGTACGGAGAAGGGAAAGTAATTTATGAGCCTTTCATCTTCACATCTCTCTTCCCTATTTGATTTAGCTGAGTCAGGAGGACCACTCTGCACCGGCGGTGATGGAGCCGAGCCTGGACGCTGCTTTACCGCCTGGTAGTGCATGTTAAGAGCCGTTGCTTAAACAGATTGCAGTGATGCTCCTTTCATTGCCTGCCTCCCAAATCCACCAGCACAGCTCTGCACCCTACAACACGCTCTCCCCTCCTGGGTTCCCAGCGGGTGTCTCTGACCCGCATGATGGAGCTGCCACAACTTTCCCAAGCAGCCACTTCTACCAGCAAATAGATCACACTCACAAATCACTGCCCGGATAGTCTGCATGGTATGTGGCTTAATTTTCTTTTCCATAATATGAAATCCAATCTGAAATGCACAGATTAGTTTACTAATCTGTGTAAATCCTATTAATAGCACTTACGCTGCTGTGCTCCCATTCACATTCTAACAAATCTGTTTAGACTGGTTTGGTTTTCCCTCATCTCCTGCAAGATCTTTGCACCTGGTTGCAGTCACGTCTTCACAAAATAGCTGGCCACGAATGGAAACTTGTGCTTTACAGTCATCTCTCATATTTTAATTCATGTCCCATGGTCCAATATGTTCTGGATCAAAGCATTAGTGCTGTAAATCACCGTGGTGCCATCAAAGCTAAAGGGATTATACAAGGGGTCGCGCAGCGTCGGTGAGGAAGGACAGAACCCGTACTCCTCCTCTTCCCCAGCCTCGCTGGCTTCTCTGCCTGCTCCCGCTGCAACGTGCTCCTCACAGCTCCCATCGGCACTGCAGTGACTCCCTCCTGCCCTGGGCACCTGGCTTAAAACTGAGCCCAAACACTAGCAAAGGACCTGCTTGCAGGAAGGAGGTGATGAACGGTCTCTGGAGCCACTGAATGTGTTCACACCAGCCCCACACACATCCCCCTTGTCACCTGTGGGTTTAAAGTGGCACGCCTGGCACCAGGGCTTGTGACTATCAGAAAGAGGAGGCTCGCTGGCAGCTGTGTGGGCTGCGATCCCCCCCAAGCTCGGTGTGGCCTCTCAAAGAGAAGGCACCCTCTGTTCTGCTGTAGAATAAACCATTCTCTATTTGAAATGACAATATTTACTTTTCCTATAGTGGACACCAGCAGCTTCCTACATCGCAGTCATGGAGAGAGAGGTCAGCACCAGTAACGGGAGAGAAGGAGAACAGGGCTTGCATGCCTGGCTCCGACTTCCTAATCAAGCTGTGCATTAATTAGCTAATCCACCTCCACACTGCTGTCCCCCTGTGCTTCATTTCACCACTGTCCCGGAGTCCTTGTAAGCGAGCACCTTTCGGCACTGCCGCAGCCTCAGCCCATCCTGCAGGCCACCAGCTCCATGCTGAGCCATCTTCATGCGGCCAGGACCACGCTGTTCCCTTGGGGTCAGGAGTCCTCTGTGTCCTTGGGCCAGGCTGGCATTTGCCAATACCAGCCCTTGGGAAGGGCTCTGAGCTGTGGTGACTCCCAACTTGCCCTTGCGGGCTCTTGGCACCCGCTAGCGCATCCCACCCTGTGTGCAGGGCAGGAGAGGATGGATGCAGGAGGAAAAGACTCTTCGCTAGGTGAGCAGCTCCTCGGACTTACCAGCTGGAAAGTTTTAATGGGGAACAGGGGAACACAGGAACTGTACCCCCCTCCTCAGGTGAGGGAGGCAAAACAATCTACTCTAAGTCACTGAAAGGAAGGGGGTTGAGTTAAAACTTCATTTACAAAAGTCCACAGTAGGACAAACCCACTCCTGACCTCCCTGCTAAGGGATCCCTGCTCTCTGCACAAGTCTGTTGGCCACGCAAACACAACCATCCAGCTCTCCCCTCTTCCCAGGGCCAAGCAAGGCTCTGAAGTGCTTTCATAAAGCTCGATAAAAAGGCTGGGACTACAATGCCGAACCAGTTCCAGCACAGCCCCGACTACAATTCCAATGGTTTTTCTACCAGAGGGTTGAACGAATTAATAGCATAAAAGATTTGGGGCTCCTCTCTTTCCTTTCCCGTAGCTGAACTGCATCTACTCCCCATCCAAAAGCATACGGATTTTCTGTCAGCACTGCAGAAACCTTTCGAGGTCAATACAGCTTCACTCTCTCCTAGTTTCTCCTAAAATGGTTTTAAGTCGTTAGTTACCTGAATAATTCCTGCT
>NW_009601108.1:19086-19415 GCF_000690535.1 Cariama cristata
AGGAATTGTTTGTAATTCCTCAGTGTTGTAGAAGAAATGTTTCAAAAGTATTACCCATACTCAAGAAACTCTCCCCAAATTCTCTTTCAGAAAGGGTTCTTACTTGTTACCTGTGTTAAAGCTTGCCTGTGAAACAGCTGTTTGGGTTTAGACCTTTAATTACTTTGTAAAGGTGCCTGTTGTGAGATATTAAAATGCCACAGAAGAAAAAAAAACATGAAAAAAAAAAGATGAATGTTTAGAGAGAGCCAACCAGCCAAATACAATATGTGGCCAGACAGAATCAGAAGCGCTGGCTGCAGTACAAACCCAAGAGGCATCAGACAAAC
>NW_009601108.1:19505-24054 GCF_000690535.1 Cariama cristata
AACGGTAATGGTTCACCAGCAAAAGGAATGTAGAAAACAAAATGAGGGGAAGACCTCCCCCCATTCCTCCTCTGCCTTACCCCCGAAAGACTATCTGACATGGCTGATGCCTCCGGTGCATTCAGATGTGCCACCCCGGCAGAGCAAATAAGGACTCGCTGGCCGGGAAGTTCTGCCTTCGGTGTCGTGCCTGCCTGACCTTGTCCAGACAGACCTCATGAAAAGTGATGCTTAAATATTAAGGGGTAGGGCAGGGGAACTCCCCGTCCCAGCCCTTTCATACACGCACTGAGCTCCTTTGTAAAATTAGTGTGATTTCTACCGCCCTTCCTGCAGAGTATCACATACCGATGGCTGGAGACCTTGTTCCAACGTCCAGCTCGTGCGTGCGCACAGCCAGCCTGCGCTCGTCTGTCCTGCGCCCGTTTTTGTCCTTCCCCTTAAATAGCTCTTTCCTCTCGGACGTGTTTATAGGGGACAGTCGCATTCCTCTCTCTCACCTCTGTCTTTACTGGGCTGCCTAACCAAGCTCTGCCAGAGGCTGGCTTGCAAAGAGTTCCTCGTTCTGGCGTTAAAACCTCTATCACATCCCGCCGTGGGCTATGTAGCATACCCCTAGAAGAGCCCCGTTGGTTTGGTACAGCCCGCTACCCAAGGAGATCATAAGCCACCTTCTTCTCCCTGTTGCTCATGGTCCTTGAACAAACACACGGGAGAGCTCCGCTCCCCGTCTGCCAGGAGGATACGTCCAAAAGCTGAACTTGACTCACAGCTGCTCTTCAAACCCTGCCCGAGGACGGACTCACAAGCTCTGGCTGCTCATGCTCGGGCAATGTCAGGGCTTACTGCCCCGGGCTGTTCCCAGGCTGGAGGCTGCTGCCTTGCTGTGCTCTTGGCAAAAGTAACGGTGTGTCCCCTCCATGGTCATCACAGAGTACAACCTCCTCTACTAATATGCTCTGCCGTAGCTGGTGGTCTCAGCTGGTACATCACGTTACAAATGCTGTTGCTAGACTTTGTTCTCAAGCCTTTGCTATGGGGGACAAAGATCTTTTGGAAGGATAAGATGGACAGGCTAGAGAAGCCACCTCTTAAACCTCATGAAGGCTAGTAGGCGGGCAAAAAACCTAGATCACAAAGAGTTTTGCAGCCTGGCTCATCCCAGCATTTGGCTTCGGAAATTCAGGGCTCAATTTCTGCTACAAAGTTTGGTGTTGATTCCTACAACTCTCGTGCTTCCACCCAGCACTTGCCAGGGAGGTGCAGTGGTGTTTCACGATCCAAGGACACAGCTTCTGGGAGGTGGAGATGTGGCAGGGCGTATCAGCATCGCTTGCTGTAAGTGTGACAGAGGAATTACTATACAGTTCCCTCCACACCAGCCCTCGCAAAACCCTTTTTCACTTACCTGGAGTGTAAGGGTTCTACCCCAGAACAGCCTCTCCTCTATCTCCAACGCGGAGTTGCACAGGTCACCGTCTTTAGAGAAGCCTCCATGTGTCACAGTGATAGAACTCACTTTCAAATGAAATGTCGTAGAAGTATTTAGTATGGGCTCCCGTGTAAAGGATTGCAGTTCCTGGCCCTCGGTAACTCCCTGTCCTCCAAGCACAAACACAAGTAAAGCTGCCAACGCACTCCTCAAACGCAGCCTGCAGCTCCGGCGGTCCCATGAGGTTTGCAGGCTTGGAAAGAAGTTATAGGGGTGCCAGCAGCAGCCGTGACCACGTTGTCTTTAAAGCAGTGAGATGCTTTGGAAAGTGATCGTATACAAAAATAATGATTAAAAACCCCCAAATCTTTCATGCTGTCCTCTTGTTCAGCCAAACAGCTTCTCCAGGCACCTGTCTATTGCATCTAGTAATAAAGACAAGTCTCTGCTCTCATGACCTTACCTCAAGAATTGTAACGCCAAATGGGTTCACAGATGCGCTTTGGGAATAAGTGGAATTGCCAAAAAGCTCCCAGAATTGAAGGGACTTCACATGGGATGGAAAGAGCTAACGAAGAGAGGAGAAAAATACAGCCAGTAGATTAGACACTCTGATCTGATGCACTCAAGGCACAAAGGACATTAAACGGAACTGAAACTCAAATTTAATGAAACCGAGAGAGAGCAAACCTATGTGTAATTAGTCTACAAGATTCACTGCCACAAAATATCACAGAGGCCAAGAGCTTGTCACCGAAAGTGCGGAAATATATACATATACACACATGTATATATACACCTACACACGTGTATATATGCATATACCCATGGGCTCTCAGGGCTGGAGAGGACACCGCCATTCAGTCTTTTCCCCAGCTCCAAGACAAGATCAAATAGACATTGGTATTTTCTGACAGATGTTGTCTAGACTTGTTTTTAACAGAGAATCTCCCACCTCCCCAGGCAATTTATTCCAAAGCTTCCTTTTCTTCTTCAGCTTTATACACACACACACGCACGTATATTTATCTCAGAAGGTGAGCGGAGCACTCTCTGACGACTTGCACATCAAAAAGCGTTTCTCATGGCAAGATCTTTATTGTGAATGATGTACGAGCCCAAAAGATCCCAACCCGACCTGAGATGACAGGCTGAGCTTGGGGGATCAGCAGATGGGGTGAGGGGAACAAATGGGAAAGGAGGGGGAAATTCATTCCTTTCCTTGTTAACCCATCAGATTTGGTCTGCTGATAAAAGAGAGACCAACTTTTGTGTACTCCATTTTTGGACTCAAACATTAAGTTTCTCTGGTTTTTAGTAAAATAAATACACTTTGGGTTCCTCAGTAGCCACCTCAGAAGAGATGCTGTCCTGTCGAACTTAAGTAAGCCAAAGGAGGGGATGAGGAATGAGGCTGCGCAGCTGGAATATGCAAATGGTAGGATGGGGAGTAGCACTTTTCCAGACACCCTGGGTATCTATTACCTCCACTTTTGGACTGACAATGCACCAAATGTTTCATTGCCTGGGGCCTTACAAAGCCGACCGGCTTTTTTAGCTGAAAGCACTAATGTAGAAAGGCAATTGGGAATTAATTATTTAATGTGGTTCTCATTGGTAGAAAGCTTCCACCTCTCCTGCATCTCAGCTACCATTATACATATGTTGCTTTCTTCAGACTACAGTGATTAGACAGCAGCAGAAAATTATGGCTAAATCCCATTCCCACTTGCAATGAACTCTGTTTAAACCGACAGATTTGCACTCAATAACGAGTGCAGTTTAGCCCCATGCTGGGAAAACATCGTTTGTGACAAAAACCATAGACAGGTCTCAGCATCTCCATTTTTGAAAATAAGCTGTCTCATACCTCTGCTCCCAACCCCTCTCTTTGACAGGCAGGAGAAGGCTATTCCTATTTAAAAATTAAAATCCACGCAAGTAGCCCTATTAGTAGGGAATTGGACCGAGCTCCCTTTAATGTGGCTGTTCGGATGCCTCGCTGGAGCGGGCAGAAAGGTATATCCTGAATCCACACCGCATGTTGGGTCAGCTCCAGCTTCTCCAGGATTCTCAAGATAAGCATCTATTTCATTTAGAGCCTTTTTAGTTATGACCTGCGTAAAAGCAAATGTCCTTTTGAAGATCTCTCTGCAACAGCTGCATGCCAGAAACTCCCATCCAAGTTACTTGAAGAGCTTAAGAATCAAGCCCCATGTATTTAAAAAATAAAGTTTGCAAAATAAGATTCTGCGGCAGGGCTGAGAAGGGGGGTGAAGTTATACAGTCAGCCGACATACATGGGGAAAGAGGAACTTCTTCCTCACAGTCCCCACCTCTGGAATCATTCCGGGTGAAGCCCTGACAGGATCCTACCAAAATTGAATGTAGTGAATTACACCAGGAATTAATTTAACATAATGTGTCATATATTTCCAAACACAAAATATATTGGGTTTGCTTCTTTTGGAGGCTCTTCAAATGAAAGAAATACGACTGTACAGATGTGCTTTTCTAAGATCCAGTGGCATGAAACCTGAAATACCCCGGCAAGATTCAGGAGCGAGAAGTTTTAATCACCATGGAAGCACGATGCTTTTGAAGGTCTATGAAATTATACACCCAGGTTTGAGAAGGGTAAACTTATCCGTCTGGGCAGATCTGGCGATAAACGGAGACGATTCATTTTCTCCTGGAAAGCTGCGTTCTATGTTGTTTGAAAAAATAATCAGTCGTTACAGACAGGTTTATGCTGGGAAGAGAAAGGAGGAAAAGAACCCCGGTGTTGGGAGAGACTTTCTGTAAGGGAAAAGGAAAGGCAGCGTGAAAGTATTCCCTTCGTTTACGTGATTCCCTGCAGATTGAGGAGGCAGAAGAGAAGAGGGGCTGAGCATCTCTCAGGGCCAGACAGAGCGAGGTCGGCGACGACGGAGGCATATGGAGACCCACCCAGGGCGCAGACAGAGCGGAGGACCCCCAGACCTCGGCTTACGCAAGGTGACCTTTCCCCTCTCTAAAATTTCAAAGCTGGCGTTGCCGGCACTGAACAGACTGTGTGCCATATGTAACATGACCTCAGCTCCGCTCTGCCAAGCCACTGATGGCATCACTAATGAG
>NW_009601108.1:24140-24490 GCF_000690535.1 Cariama cristata
CCCCCCCCGCCCCCCCGGCGGGCCCCGCCCCCCCTCCCGAAACCCCACGCGCGCCCCTCCAAGGGGTTGACAGTGCCTCTTCCCTTGGCTCAACCGCCACCGGCCCAGTCCTCCGGCGATGAAAATATTTGCTTACTGCCCGAATGCAAAGCGTTTAGGCAAACAGAGCCCTGTACGTAAATCCTGTCCCCGGTCCCCGCTGCCACCCTGCCAACGCCCGGGCAGCGCCCTGTTTTGAGAGCGGGTTATGCCGTTTGCATCGGCCAGGTGGGGGGAGATGGATTTGGGCTTGAAGATGGCACAGAGGGACGAGGGGGGCCGAGATACACCCAAAAGGGCCGGGTTTGCAC
>NW_009601109.1:0-10028 GCF_000690535.1 Cariama cristata
GCCCAGCCCGCCGGCTTTTACCGCCGGCCAAGGGGAGCCCCTTTCTGCGGGGGCGCCGGGAGGCGGCCGCAGAAGAATTCCAGCCTCATACAAGGTGTAGGGATAAACGTTAAAAAGAAACCTGTAGGAAGCAGAGCTGGTTTGTCGGGCTGGCCTCAAAATGGTGGCTTTATAACCTGAGTAGGTGACTTCGTCATCTGCATTCCTAGCAGTGTTTATGTTAAGGATGCTCAGGGTTGCTATGAAGAGTTGGCAATTTGCAAGGGTTATTAAACAGATTTCAGAAGTTAAACTAGTGCTTTTCTTGAACAAGATGAAGTGGGGGTAACTGCCTGGTGTAGATCCCATGCTTGTAGTCAGGTAGGTAGTTACTCCGACTGGTCCGAGACTGACTGCCGTGAGAGGCAAGGCAGTCGCCTTGATTTAGTATTGCAGTGTGGTGAGCAGCCTCTGTTAAAGCAAGCTGATGTAGCAGTCTTTCCATTTTTCTGTTGAATGCATTTTAGTATACAGTCATCAGCTTGCCATTGCTGATTGCTCCAGTTTAATACCTGTGTGACTTAAAATTGCGCCAGTATGAAACTGAAGTAATGCTGTTACTCTGGACTGTGGTGTTGTCTACTTAAAAATATCCAATGAGCATTTAAAAAATAAATATTGCTTTTTAATAATATTTGAATTTGTTACGTACAGAATGACAGCAGTTCCAGTACTGCAGGTGCTGGTCAACAATTTCAGAACTGGAAGATGAGAGCTGAACAAGCTAAGAAAGTTGAATTCATAAGAACTGCAAAAAAGCTAAAAGCTCAGTAAGTTAAACACTTCATCATAACTATATTTCCATGCTGCTATGGAGGTAATGTAACTCAAGGTTCAAGGTAAGAATTTCTGGTAATGAAACTTCGGGCTAAGATTGCCTTTTCAGGAGCTTAGGCAGATTATTGTGGTTGTTAAGAGTAGTTCAGCATAGGCTCATGAGCTCCAAAATGCCTTGTTGTTCTAATTACCATTTGGACTTTGGTCAGTTGTCTTCTGCACTAGATGCACAAAAAATAAAGTACCTGTGACATAAATGAGTTCTCAGTTTTCCTGTTCAGCTGTGCTTACCCTTCTAAGGACCTAACGCCCTTAAGACATACCAACAAAAGGGGAATTGCAGCAGCATTACAATAGCTTCCTCAGAGAAGACTGAAAGCACTTCATCTAGAATATCTAGACCACTGCTTTGGAAAATGGTGGCTCAAGACAGCTGAGGCAGAGAAGTAATTTAAATCTGTTTTCCCACATCTTGTGTATGTGCTGAAACAGCTATGCTAACAGCTGAAAGAACAGGGAGGTTTCTTCTTGAATGGATGACCTTTATGAGGAAAAGCTGATGTAGCCACCCAGCTGAATGAGAGGTCTGTAGTTGTGAATCCTGAATGAACAGTGACACTTAAGCCTCATAGCAGTGTTTTATGCTGTCTGACTGAATCAGCTCCTCCTGGGTTATTCTGGAACCTGGGTTATGGCTCAAAAATTGACTGCTGAGTAATGTAGACATCCCAAGCAGCTTCAAACAAGGCATGCCATTTAACTATGGTACATTGTCCTTCTGTAGTCGTGCTCTGAAGGCTTCTAGGGCACTGTGTGGGGAAATTTAGTACTTGAGTCTGGTCTGCGAATTGCCATGGACAGCAAAGCATTTAAACTGTGAGTCATAAACTGCACTACATAGGGCTTTAAACCATGTAGCAGCAATAGTCTGCCGAAGAACTAAGCTGCTACTGAGAGACACAGTTTCTTGGGCTGTCAGTAGTGTTGCTTAACGTTGGGAACGCTACAAGATGTCTCTGTACTGTGTGGCTGCAGTGTCCTGCTGTTCTGATCTCTAACGTGATGGCACCAGACTTCACAGATACCCTAGTATACTGCCTCATTGTAGTAAAGCAAAGCACATCCCACCCTGAGTTGTACTCTAAAGCTTCTGACCTTAGTAAGAAAGCAAAAGTCACCTATAGCTCTTGGTCCTGTACATGAAGTATAGTCAGTAAGTAAGTTAGCAGCTTTAATATCTTAAGTTAGAAATGCTAATTAACTCGAATTTGAATCTTCAGTTGCAGTAGCACTGTTACTAGTGTTAAGGCTGAGGGAATGGTTTTGTCTGTGCTGCGGCTCCCTCTATGTGTGCAACTCCATTAATACAGCCTGTCTCTGTCCTGTGCTTTCCAATGAAAATTCTCATAAGGCTCCTTGATAGTGAGCATACAGATAAAATTTCAGACCATTTCAGTGTGTGAACCACTGCCTGTCAGCGGGGTAATTTCCTTGTTAACTTCTTTCTCTTCTTCAAGTTCTTGGGTTACTTTGGTATGTTCTTACAACTGCAGAAAGATTTTTTCCTTGAAAACGGCTGTAGGAACAAAACTGTGATTTGTATAAAACCTAAGACAGTCCTGTTGACACAGCCTCAGCTGGATACTAACCTTGGAAAATCTTGGGGCTTTGCCACATATTCATGTCTTACTCTGGCAACCTTTCTTTCCAGGCTTGCAAATATAGAAAAAGACGGAAATGGATCTCTTTACAATAGGAAGAGTGATTTCAGGGTAGAATACAGCATACTAGAGGACCTGGAACATAGCATGACTGTCAGCAAGTAAGTGGGGTTTTATTTGGGTTTTTTATTTTCCTTTTTTTTTTTTTTAACTCTTGTTTGTTTGAATGGTTTAATAATCAGTAGTACAGAGAGATTAATTCAGGTGGAAGGTAGCTGTTAGCAAGTGTGGTATTTCACCATATGTACTGCTTATAAAGAAGACTTCCACAATTCACTTGCAAAATTCAGAAGCATAAACATTTTGGGCCCTCTGTGGTATTAATTGTATTCTTTCAATCTTGAATGTAGCAGATGCCACCGGGAACAACTTCGGTGGAAAGTTACCGTTTTAGAAACTTGGGATCAATTTTGTGTGTGTATTGCAAAATCTAATGTAGTCTAGCTAAGGTACAATAAATATATACTTTCTACAACATAAGTTTTCACACACTGATTGCTGCCTTTAAATATACTTTTAAATAGTCCTGTGTTTGCGTTTCTTAGGTTCATGGATAATGAGTATTCACATAGTCTAAATAGTGCTGTGAGATGGTACACAGTCTGTCCTACAAGATCTGTTCCACTTACAGAGTAATTAAGTACTTCAAGAACAAAAAGTGACTCCCTGGTCACAGTACCTAGATTCTTTCAAAAGTAATCAAATAAATCATGCTTTGCCTTCCAATAGAGAAGATCAAAACAAAGTAAGTTGAAGGAGGCAAAGAACATGTAGAGACAACTAAAAATATACTTGCCTTATAAATTTTTATGTGTTTTAATGTGCATATTTTAATTACGGAAATTTACCATATCATTTACCTCTTGCAATCCTTAAGAAATGTAAATATTGCCAAGGAACGACTAAACTGAAAAGTTCAGAAAATTTTCCAGGAGTAAGAAGGGAGCATGGAAGTACGGTTGGAGATACTGTTGTAAGATAATGAAGAGGACAAAGATGAGAGTTGTAAGGCACTACATGTGAGCTATGAAGAAGTGTTAAGTATGCTCTTTTAGGGTGTGTACTAGAACCCCCAAATTTCCCATTTACTATGTTCAGGTCTTTCAGCATGGTCTGTGTGCTTTTACACTTTCTGTGGTCTAAGCAGGAACTAGTAGGGTCATGTCTTAGCTACGTTCTGTTATGTTTAGGTCTTGGACCCTCTTATCCCTTCCTTAAACCAAATCTTTTAGGATAGAAGATACAGCTCTTTAGTACCTAAGATGTATCCAGAACTTCATTCTCATCAGTGTGGTATTTATGAACTCATGAGTAGCCAAGTGGTAAAAAAGCAAGCAAGTAAGTGCATGCATGCTTGGAGTACTCGAAAACATTGATTCTACTTTAGTTAACACAGCACATAAATAAATGTCCTTGAAGTAGTACATTCACATACACTTTTCAAGTTTGTTTTCTCTTTGTTACTGAGTGTTTTGAGGCCTAGGCCAGAGTCTCCCTCAAAATTCTAGAGGAGGTGTTATCTGCCTAGGCAATATTCTTCAAACTCCAGTTACCTGGTAAAAGATTGGGGGGGCGGGGGGGAGGGGGGAGGCAAACTGATAATCTAGCTATGACTATCCTGTTTACTCCTTTAGAAATAAGAGATACTAATTTTAAAATCTGTTGATGCTATGTGGGAAGATGCATGGCCCATGCAGTCAGCTACCTGCAGTTACAGTCATGTTAAAATGCTTAGTATTATGGTAGTTTCTTATGATCAAACAGAATTTGTCTCCCTGCTGAGACGAAATCTCAGCAGTTTATTTTGGATATTTTGTTGCTCTTGTTCTTGCATTGAATTTAATGCACAAAGAAACTGTTAGAATTATCAACATCTTATTTTGTTTAACAGAAGCTAAAATCCTGCAGGAGCTATCAAAAATACAAAATAATGTGAAGGGACTTAAGCAACAATTAAAAGATGTGAAGCCTACACCAGAATGTAAGTCATGATGACAGATTTAAAAACATTTTCTTCTATAAACAGGTTTCTTGCATAGTTGGGCTTGTGATTCTCCTGCAGACTTGAGATACTCCTTCTCCAGTCTGTCTGCTTTTCCAGGAATCTGGGAAGGGAAGAATGCAGAAATGTAAGAAATGGTGAAAGACTCTGCAGTTCTGTGTGGAAACAGAGAAACTTACTCTGTCTTAGAAGTGGTCTGGGTTTGTTTCTTCAGGCTGTTGAAAGCCAGGTATTTTATATATTTTACTCTGCCTTACGTAAAATGACATTAGTATCCTAGTGCCATTTAGCTATAGCTCCCTTTAATCTGGTAAGAGGTCACAGAGAAGGATCTATGGGGAACTCATTTCTACCTGTCCACGTGGCTTGCAGTGTAAGTTGGAATATTCTGTGGAAAATGCTGAAACAACTCATTCAGTTTGGATGTTTTGAAACTTTCGGGAAACAGGCACTGAAAGAACCGTTCTCCTGTGATACTCTACTACCTTGTCTAGAGCTCAGGTTGAAGCCCTCCCACTAGCTCAGAGCTTTCTGATGCTAGATAAAGTGCATCTTAGTTCATTTATTCAGTGTCTATTCTATAAAAAATGCATTATCTTCTTGAGCTGTCAGCGAAGAATCCAAGAACTAACAAGGCATGAAAGCTGAACTAAGAGTTCTAGGTGATATAACTGTAACAGTTTAGTTTATTACTTTTTAAACCCAGGGTAGTTAAACTATGTGTTCAATATGTTTCCAGAGAGATGTGCTGGTTCAAAACGGATTCTAAAACTTTTTTCTACCATTGCAAAATAGATCTTCTCTAGACAGTTGTCTTACCGTCTTTCTCTGCATCAGGACTACACCATGCTGACAGAACAGGATAAAGTCTTACTTTGATGTTTCTTTGTCAGCTTTGTAAAAGTAGTGACCCGGTGGAAACGGATTGCCACAGCCTGGTATAAACCAAAGATTTAAGTGTGCTTCTTCAGTCACTAATTGCATTGTTATAAAAAAAAAAAAAGTGGAAACTTTAGGATAAGGCAGTCTTACTGCGTGAATCAGTTGAAGATTACTCATAATGAGATTTGTTTAATGGAAATGAACATTTTTACTGGCATTTGCATCCAGTTAGCTAAATCACTGAAATCACACCTTTTGAATAAATAAAGAGTCTGTCTTTTAAGGCTGAGATAGAAATGCATGCTTTTTTGTACACTTAAATAAAAGTGTTCCAGAAGTCTCGGCAAGGGCCCACATTTCTGGATAGTGCTGAATTACTGCTAAGTACTGTAGACTTCTTAAGGGATATGCTCTTTTCTTCTTTTCCTTTTTAGTTGTTGACAAGCTCAAGGAAATGATGGAAGAAGTTGAAACTGCAATCAATGTTTTTAAAGAGGAACAGAGACAAATGTATGTTTATCAGCTACAAGAAAAAGTGCTTTCGTAAGACACAATGAAAACTTTGCATTAATCAAGTAAACTATTCTTTTGATTTACTCTTTTCCTAGTGATTCCTGTGGTATATAAGTCAAAACTCAAGCTATCAACATTAGAATCTTGATAAACAGCCTTTAAGAGAGGCTGTTTATATAGCTATTGCAGTGATCCAATGTTACAATAATTTGCCTATGAAAAGGCTTTTCAGAGAAAGGCTACAGAAGAAATTTGTGGTGTTGGGGTAGGTTTTTTTTTTGTTACTGTTGTTTTTTTTAAGTGGGTTGGGATGTTTTTTCCCCTTTCTCTCTACTGGTGTCAGGAGGGGATTGAGTTAGTTGTTTGAGTGCCATAAATGTGTGTTTTCACTAAAAGGGTAACTTAATTCTGATTGTGTAGTGCTTCATTATGGGAACATTACAACCATGCTGTCATCTGTGTTCCCATTTCAGTTCTTAATCTTTGAAGAATAGCTTTTGTGTCTCATTGAACAATTCCAGAATTCATTTTTGGTGAATGAACAATGAATACTGGATTTTTTTTTTCATAATTTCAATGTTTGTTCTCTTTTCAGATATGAGTAGCTTTTGAAGGAGGAGAAAACTGCCATTAATGAGCTTAGTGTCTTTGAGAGAAAAGTGGAACTGTGGGTGTTAGGCAGCTCAACAACAGAAAAAGTTTTGAAATTACCATCAGCCAGGGTCTCAGCCGATAAAACAATGGAAAATCATCTACCTGAAGAAGTAGTAGAGTTTGAAAGATTTCTTCAGCAAACAGGAGGGTGGCAAGGAGGCTGGGATGATTATGATCATCAAAATTTTCTGAAAGTATGGGCAAAACACAAAGGAAGGCTGTCTTACATAGATGAAGCCCTTGAGTATCTCTGTGGAAGAACAAAAGAAGATATTGAACAGCATGACAAATGGTATCGAGAATTTCTAATTTTACACGAACGAAAGAAAGAGGTAAAATAACCCTTCTAGGCCTTTTGTACCTTTAAGAAAAAGTACTTATTTTTAAAATGCATGCGTTTCTTATTTTTGTATTTGTTTCTGGTGGTAGTGCTCGGTGGATTTCTGTTATAGTTGATGGTATAACTGAAGTCTTTAGCAACTTACCAAAAATATTTTAAAGAATTACCAATAAGCATAGACCTAACAACACACTGAAGCGGGCTGTGTATTGCCAAAGTATATTATAAATGCTTTTGATGGCAGTGGTCCAGCAAGTTAGATGCCAGTCCCACAGCAGTAAGTGATCCTATCTGAAATTGCAGTTCTTGTTACATCTGTCCCTAAGAATGTCTGTCTCACCATATAGGCAATATACCTATGCCACACTGACGTAGAGAATTATGATTCCTTCAAGAACTATCCATCTGAGTAATAAAAGATACACTGACATAAAAACTGAATTATAAAATAGTAGGTGGAATTGTTATTTTGAACAAAAAAATTAAGACCTGAAATGTGTTTGCATTGGGGGAAAAAAAAAAGCATATTACACCAACATTCATAACTACCCAAAGTTAATATGAGTGCTGTAACTTAAATAATTTTAGCAGGCATGTATTAAACCTGCCTGTGAGATCCATACAATAGGGAAAAAAAATTGTGAGAAAGCAGACATAGGTGGTTCTTTGCCTTAAGTTTTGCTTTTAATAGATGTGTAATTCCTGTCAGAGTTTGTATCCTTGGAGCATACATTTTCATCAGACTGAATCACCACGAATGTGTAAAATTTTCATGAAAACATTTTTTCTTTTTCCTGCTTTTCCTTTGCAGTCAATTAAGAAGTGGAAAGAAAAGCAGCAGCAAGACAAAGAAGGAAACTTAAAGGAGAAAGAGACATCAGAAAAAATGCTCAAGGAGGAATGGCTACAACATGAAGAAGCTCAGAAGCAAAAAGCAGAAGAAGAAAGAAAAAGACAACAAGCAGCAATTGAAGCATGGAAGAAACAGCAAGCAATAGCATTTGCAATGGAACAAGCATCACAACTAAAACTACAAGAAGAGAAGGAGAAAAAGCAACAAAAAGAACATCAGCACCAATGCCACATGAAGTTACTGTTGGAAAGGCATACGTTGCAGAAGAAAGAAAAGGAGGAACTTGAAAAGCTTGAAAAGGAGAAGAGGGAGGAAGCTGAAAAGGAGGAAAGGAAGAGAATTGCTGCAGAGGAAATTACTAAGTTTCAAAAGCGTGTGTGTAATTACATCTCCATTTATGCTTGTTGTTTTAAATTTGCCTTCTTCCTCCTATAATATAATCTGTTAAACACTTTTTAAAATCCAAGTTTCATTCATTTAAATCTATTTTTGATTCACTATGAATAACAGCATCTGTTACATACAAGAAAGAGTATGAAACTTTATTTTAGACAAAGATGTTCATTTTCCTTGATATCCAAGTTCTACAGGATTATTCAAGCCCATGTTTCTTTCTACATATAGAAGTGGTTTTATTTACTTCAATGTGAAAATATTTGGGAAAAACAGCTTGGGCTGCATCACTCTCTATGCTATAAAAACAACAGAAGACCTGATTGTTGTATGCAGATATGAAATAAAAAGAGATGTTTGAATATCCTGCAAGTTTGAGTAGCTGTAATGTCAAGTTAGATCCTGTATCAATGTAAATCTGATTACTGGAGAACTGATATTAGTGTCATCATTCACACTAGAGTTCATTTTTTATAAACAGAGATTAAACTACTACAATACTCTTTTTTTTTTTTTTTTTTTTTTTTTTTCCAAAACTGTGTAACTATAATTTGTTTGTGCAGGACAAGCTATAGCAAGTAGTGACCTAGTGTAACTTTATTCTGTACTATGACAAAATAATTTCAAAACAAAAAAAAGTAACTGTGAAAAGGTTGCATATGTATTTTCATATGATTTGTTTTACTTCCAAAGAAAAGTTTGCCTTTTTACTCATTGTACGTTTCAGGATCTACATAAACTGGAGCTAAGGATTCTACAAAAACAAGCTAAGGAAGCTGAGAAACGACAAAAGGTTGGCAAAGTTAAGAGAGAAGGTAACTCACGGTTTTTTTTGTTTTAATCTGAGTTGTGTGCAGCTTGGTTGTTTAAACCACCTTTTTCCTCATTGATCTAAAAAGCAATTATTTTTACTTACCTAAATGGTTGATAAAAGAAAAAAAAGTCATACCTGCTATCAGGAGACAAAAATGCAGCAGGCATTGTGTTCTTGTGTTTAAAAAAAAAAAAAGGCAAGAGCGAATTTATTTATCTCCTGGCAGTATTTATTCTGGGTAAAGCCTATAGCTCATACAAGTAACCTGGAATGTGGGTGATGTTTCTTATTTTTAAATGATTTTCTACCTTTAGTTAAGTAAGTAGGCTGGCATCCAGAAGAGTTGCGGGAACGTTGTCTGGGTTCTTACAGTTTAACCTTTTAAATTACCGAAGTTTAATGACAGCAAGCAGTTGTTGACCCTCTTACTGATTTAATGTTTCAGCCCTTTCCTGTGATAGTGTGAAGGGAAAAGTCTCTTTATGGCTAGCCAGCTGTGTTTTGTTTACTCTGCACCTATTCATGTGGTGAAGGCCTAATGAGTGTATGTAACTGACGCTGTGATCAATGAAAAAGACCAGTTTTGTTTTGGTTGTTTCGCTATGAGGTCGAGATTCACGTAACCAGAGACCGGTCCCGGTTGTACAGACCTACCGAGGGCTGGGAGGCACGCACAAAACAGATCACATCAGCGCCTTCAGAACCGCTTTTACGTATTACTCATAGGTAAGGAGGAGAACGGTAGACGGGCAGCATGACAAAAATACAGTTATACATGAGCTCTTTCTGTTTTTTTCGCCTTTAGAGCCATCCCAGCCTGGAGACAAGGGTTATAGATGAGCACCTGCCTGTCCCTGTCGCAGGATGATGACTTCCTTGCCTGTGAAGCGGCCAGCAGTCGTCAGGAGTTGTCACAAAATTTGCTTGACACAATGACGTATATTTTATAAGTGTCGGATTTGAAACGTCACCTGTCAGACTAGCAGGGTTTGCGTGACGGCATACGTTTCCGTTGGCATGAAAAGGGCGTGTCCCCGCAG
>NW_009601110.1:0-14422 GCF_000690535.1 Cariama cristata
TATTCCCATGGGTGGGATGGAATACTGCAGTGGCCAGGCCTGGGTCACCGGTCCCTCTGCAGCTTCTGGGGGTGCGACCCCTGCTCCGCCTTCCCCCCAGGAGGAGCCCAGCGGAGCCCAAGAGAGCCCGCAGGGAACAAGCACCCACCCGTGGGCCTTTCTGCGTAACGATCCCGCTCCTGGCCCAGCAACAGCTACAGACATGAACCGCCATCAGCTCTGAGAGCAGGCACTGCCTGAACCTGTAGTCAGCTTCAGACAGGGCAGTGACTGACAGAACTTAACTGAAAGAAAGAAAATAAAATCTACTGAAAGTAGAAAAAGTTCTGTTTCCGCCATACCAGGACAGACAGGAATTTCAGTGGGCTGAGGGCTGTTTCTGCAGATGACTCTCTGCTCTGCTGGGTGACTTCTGGGTGGTGGTGATGTGTCCACTCTTGCGGAGCAAGAAATTAATCCTCTGTTGAAATCATGCAACACCCATTTTCTAGAAGGTTCCAGCCTCGCCCTGAATTATCTCCCGCAAAGCCTTCATTTTCACAGAATTTTCTGAATGCTCAGGCTTTTGTTTCCCATAGTTTTCCTCTCTGCAGAACAACTGTGTTTCCACCCCAAGAGCATCACAACAGCTGCTTTCCAGGAATTAGCCTGGGAAAAGCTTCGGTAACAGCTTCCTGCCCTGAGCTCCATGCATCACCCACAGGTTTTGCTTTGTCAGCTGTAAGACAGTAAGAGACCATTCAGGTTTTGAGGATCCTGTTACTGCTTCCATGGCCACTCGTCCCCAGCACATGGAAATGCCATACTTTTATCCTTTACAGTCTCCTGACTTTCCTGTTCACTCCCTGTCCTTCACCCCAAAGCAGCTTCAAAGGCTCTGGAAACTTCAAAACTTCCATTCCCCCTACACCGATCACTTCTTCCATTGCATCTTTCACTCCGAAGTCCCCAGCACATCTAGATGGGCAGCAGCAATGGACATGCAGCATGGCATAACCACGGGTTTCTCAGGATGGAACTGAAGAATGTCCTCAGTGAGCGCTTGTTCTCCATTTCTTTTGAGAGCTGGAAACGTGTTTTGGAGGACTACGCTCGAATAAGAGAGACCTTGTCTCCCTTCTTCCATTTGGAGACTATATAAATGTGTCTAAATACAGGCTGTGTTCAGAAACTCGTTGCATAGCCATCACATCTGTCTGTGTAAATTCTGGACATCTTCCTCTGAACATCAAGCTGTTTTCTGCCTCTTCTTCATTCCCCTTTTTTTTAAAATAAGCCCTTTTATATAAGCATGACTGATCATTATTCTGCCCTTGCTAATACAAGGGAGGAAATTGGCAAAATGAGTTCTACCACGGAGAGGTCAAAACAGATCATTTTAAAGCAGTTTTCAAAACACTTTTTACTCTGGCAGTATCTTTGCTGCCATGGATCAAACCGCTCAACAGGCTGTCCACAATCATGAGGGCATCTTCTTCAAACACAGGGTCAAACAGGGACTATGTGTCATTTCAGGTCCTCTTCGAGCAAACCTGAATATCAGGCTTTTCAGGCCACCTCAGTGAGCAATTAAATGAAATTTTGCCAAGAGCTGCCATCTGCAGGTTCCCTCATCCTGGGGCACACTGCAAACACTTTTTGCAGATATCTGAGCAGTCTTACTACGCAAAATGCTAAGGTTTAACAAGATGGTATACAAATATGCCCTATTCCAAAAAAGAAAAAAAAAAAGGAGAAACATTAAAAAAAAGAGAAACAGAAAAGCAAGAAAGAAGGGGGGAAAAGGAAGAACAGAAGAAATCAAACCAGTCCTCCAGTGAAGTCTATTGACTGGGAGCTCATGAAACTGCAACACACAGAGTCAGGCACCACTGAGAGTTCCTGTGATTATTTCACTTTCCTGTGGGCCAGAAACTTTCATTGATGCGCGGTGGGTGGCAGAAGCCACCACAGAGAGAGGAATCTGCTTCTCTGAGCAAGTGGCAGTGGTTAGCACCCCAGGCCTCCAGGCTCGCACCCACACAGACACAGA
This sequence comes from Cariama cristata, assembly GCF_000690535.1. NCBI lineage: Eukaryota > Metazoa > Chordata > Aves > Cariamiformes > Cariamidae > Cariama > Cariama cristata. Next base: position 2,033 of record NW_009601110.1, read on the forward strand.
AGAGGGGTAGCATCTTTTAGTGCATGTTCAATCCAATATCCATGGTCCCAGAAATCAGGATGGGGATTTGAGGGCTCTGCAAGCCAAGCTAATGGCAGAGGAGGAGGGGATGTTGCAAGAGGGACACGTCTCTGACCATGCTGCTGTGGTCATGCAGATGACCCACTCAGGCAGCTCTTCGAGGATACGCGCCAATATTTTAAGACAAGAGGCCAGTGTTATGGGAAGGGATAGCATTCAATTGATGCAAGTGTTAAATTGGGTAATTGGGTTTGTTAAATTGAGGCAACAAACAAGAAGATGGTGTATCCCATCCCCTGCTCATGCATGCTTCTCCCAGTGCCATGAGCCTGGCTCAGTCCTCGGCTCTGGGGGCCATAGAAAGAAAACTTGGGGAAGGGGTACACTTATTTATCTGCTGATTAGGTCATTCCCTGGGGGCCTCTCCTTCAATCTTTGTTCTCTGTACCAATGGCTTGAAAAACAGCAAAAACTTCCATATAGCTTTTGTACAGCACTTGTCAAAGGAATAAAGGAAGGACAAAATATTACCTATTGGGGATTTCCACTGAGAGGCTGTGGTTAGCCTAAAACTCCATGACACAATGAAGAGTAGAAAGGATCAACACTAAATAAAGAGTGACCTTCCAGCAGACTATCTAGCAATTTAATCATGAGCAGAGCATCTGACCCCACATAACAATAAATGGCCACTCCTCTTGTCTTTATAGGAGGGAGAGAGGCAAATATATTGATTACTATAATGGGTCCTTGGAGGGTTTTTTGGTTGTTTCCCAGGTTTTGCATTTTTTTGTCTCTTTGAGAACATAGTTTAATGGTCTTAGCCGACTGCAGCTTTCATCATAGTCTCGTTCAGTTCTATGCTTCATCACCTGGAAATAAGCAAAAATTGTTACCGCTCTAAAACTTCTAAACTTTATCCTTTTAAAAGGACCTCTTCCCCTACTCCTAACACTATCAACATCTGCAATATCTTGGGCTAGTCTATATCTAGAAGCAAGAATTCCTGATAATTATCTGATAAACAATCAGAGAAACACTATGAAAACGGATTGTAGAGAGGCCTTTTATCCTCTTGTCTCTACCAGAGGTTACTGAACTGTGCACACATCAATTAAGGCCAAAGCAAAGAGGCATGAAGATATATACATTTTAATCATGCTGGCTGTTGGCTGAAGCACATTTTAAACACGCAGTTTAAAGTTGTTCCATTTCTTCTGTTTCAGCAAATATAAGATGTGTATAGCCCATAATTATATAGACAAGTTTTGATGACTGCTTCCTCTTTTGCATAAAGGTTTTTCTCAGCTTTGTTCTTAACCAGACTCTCCCATTAACTAATTTTCTGTGCCGATAGGCATAAATTAAAAAGACTAACCAGACAACCTTAGAGACAGGACAGACTTGCTCTGGTTTTATTTCATCATTCCTGGATTTCTGAAGTTTACCGCAGTTATCTATATCTCACGTGTCTTGCAAATGATTCAAATAAAGAATGAGTCATATTGGCAGAGCCAGCAGAAAAACAATTAGATGATGATTTCAAGCTATGATAACCAGCCTGCAGCTCGGTAACTCCTGTGCAGAATTTAGCCATACTGCCAAAGAATACTGTCCAAGTCAAAAGCGCAAATGAGTTCAGAAGAAAACTTACTCTTGTAGGTTTAAATATAGTTCATTATATTTAACAGGTAGCTCGCAAATGTACCTCCTGAATCAGGGAGTCCTTATTCTAGATTGCCAGAAATTGGTAGAATAAAAGAAGGGAAAGATTACTTCATGCCCATCCTGTTTTCAATAGTGCAAGCACCTTCTTTCTCAGGTGTCCCACAGCCACCATTACAGGCACCTGCCTGAGCTGACCCTGCCCGGCAATGCTTAATGTGCTACGCTGATTCTCCCTCATGCACAGCATGGGTCCAAATACTTTACAACCACAGGAAAATGTACTCATCCTGCTCTCCCAGAGAACACAGTGACTTCCATCCTCCACTCCAGTAACATTTTTGCCAAATACTCCTCGACTCACATTCAGAATTTCTCCCCATCACATTTGGCACTGGCTGTGGCCTTGCACTAATGATCGCTGGGGATGGAAGAGCAGCCAGATGCATCCAGCTGGAATGACCCTAGCAACTAAGAGAACAAGCACAAGAAAATCTCTCTTCACGGTCCAGCGCGCAGCATCTCTTCAGTAGCCAGCTGCCTTCCGTGCTCCCTCCAAAAACCTCTGTCCTGCACCATGCCTTAGCAGCAAGCTTCTGGGCATGTAGAGAAGTAAATAGAGGAAAAGACATAGCAGGTAGAAAATATCTGCATGTACCACAACTGCAACTCTTACAAGTTCTACTCCCTTATGAAACCTGTTGTTCTCTTTCCTCTACAAACAACACACCATGTTCTGCTCCTGGGAGAAGTCTGTAAGCACCAAGGCCTCTGTTATCATGAGAGGGCACAGAACAAGCTCCATTTCCTGATTGCCAACTGCTTAACTTCTCAATTTGCATTTTTTTCCAATGCATATAGAAGTTGAGTTTACAGCTTGTTGGATTGGTAAGGTAGTGTTCTGTTCGGATATTAAAAGTAACTGAAAAAATAAAATATTCACCTTAGAATGAACATAGGAAATCACGGTTAAGGGTATTTGCAATCTTTAAAAAATAATGAACCCCCCAAATATACTACTGAAAGAGAACTAATACTGCTGCTTCAGTGTTAGAAAGGAGACTCTGACTCACAGGTTTTCAGCTTTCAGGTCACTTTTTGCCTACATATTTGTGAAAGAAGGTGATTGTCCTTTAATCTCTTGTAAGTATCAAATGAAATGTATTATTTTGGTGATTGCTCCAAATACATGTATACCTCATATTTCCAACTATTTTTTAATAAATTACTTATATGAATTAACAGTGTAATTTGATTACACATTAATAAAGTTAATAATAATGCCAGTCCAGTATCATGAACAAATAGCCCTCATCTCAAATGTCTTACAACCTAGGATAAATAGACTACAACAACAAAAACAAAATCAAAAAGAAGAATAGTATGGTTACTTTTCACCAAGCCTGCTTAAATTCTAGGTTGTTTTTTTCTTTAAGGATGTGGTTGGTTGGTAGGACATCATTTAGAAGGAAGAGACAAACAGCTGTTCCAAACCCAGAAGCATCACAATAAAAAACAAAGTGAAAGAAGGGAAAGCTGGGGACAGGGAAACAAATAAAATCAGAAATAGGCATTGCAAAGAATATCATGGATATTCACAATGACTATCAGCGCTGCCAATACTAGATTCAGTGCATTGCTCATTGCGCATGCTTTGTGGTTTGGGAGATAAATTCATAAACAGGCATTCTGGAGATTCTCCCTCATCCCTTGGAGGTTTCCCAGAACTGCCAGTCCAACAGATCATTGACTGACTGCCCTCATGACTCTGTTTTCCCACATATCGTACCAAGAATTTTTTAACTGAGGTTTTTAAAAGCCTGACAAGGTATTTTTCTTGTTGTTTTTGTGGGTGCTGTCATTTTCTGCTTTTTGGCAATTGCTGAGCTACCACAAAAAAGGTGGTTTTCACAGTGATTCAGCCCTGAACGAAAACTGAAAGTTCACATTATTTACTTTGACTAAGCATCCAAACTTCTGTGGGCTTCCCTGGTCCGAGCCTTCTAGGTTTTTAGACTTGACACAATCACTGCCAGATCTATTGCACAAACACAGAATTCTGTGAGTCTGCAAACCCCTGGGCTGGAGACCCAGATCCCACCATTGCTAGATATATGGTGACTTCTGTCTGACGTGGACTTTCCTGGGCAGTGGGAACCTAAAGCTCAGGGGTGCAATGATTGCACCAACAGCCCCGAGGCCAACTGGTCCCACAATCTGCACCCCTGTGTGACTCCTCTGAGTGATGGGAAGTGGGACCTTCATCACCAGCTTGAGGAGGAGGCAGTAGTGATGACAACGACTCCAGTGAAGCTGGAGAACCCAATCAGAGGCCAGCAAGTAAAGGCCTGAGGCTGCAAGGGAAGCAGCCCCACGCTGCTCACTCCTTCCCAGCCCAGGGATGTCCCAGCATCCACAGCCACAAGGGACACCGCAGGGGGGGGGTCACTTCCCACAGGGTCACCAAGATCACCCCAGCAGGTCATACCCCATGGGGTGACCAGCATCACCTGAGGGGGTCACATGCCACAAGATCATAAGGGACATCCCAAAGGAGGGGTGTCCCATCCCACGGAGTCACCATGGTCACCTGAGGGAGTCTCATGCCATGGAGATGACATGGTCACCCGAGAGGGTCACATCCCGTGGGACCACCAGAGACACTCCAGCAACCACAGGGATGCCTGAGGCAGGGGAGCCAGCCAGTCAGCCACTCTCCTCCTAGCAGGAGGTGAACCCCACTGGTGGGGTGCAGACCACTAGTCCCTAAGGCATCCCTGCCAGGTTGGGTGGGGGTTCGTGGGGCAGCGTGCTCCAGCTGCCCCACAGAGGAGGCTGCTAGCTTTCTCCTCTTCCCTGCCACACTCAGTGGGACCCTATAGCCCTCCTGGCTTGGGACATCCCACCCTGCACCTGCTCGCTGGTACGCTCCTGGGGCACCTCTTCCTCAGGGCACTGTTGGTTCCTCTGAGCCCTCAGGAGGCAACTTCAGAGCATCTCCTCTGACATCCCTGCCCACAGCACTGGGTAAGTACCTGGAAAGAAAATACCTTATCAGCAAACCCCCACACAGGGTCTTGACTAATTTGTCAGGGTCCTGTTGACTCCATGCTGCAAAACTGTCCCCAGCATCCCCCCAGAGCTGGCTGGCACCTGTCCAGGGATGCTCCTCCACTCGCTCAACCAGCCCCTTCCCCAGCCCTTTTGGAGGTCCTCTGTCACCTCCTCGGCACAGCACTTCCCTCACTTCTCCCTGCCTGCCACCATGCTCTGCCATAACCACAGACACAGCCTGGTCACACGAGCCATCCCCTGCCAGACTCCTGCCACCAGCTGACAATTAAATTGCCTTGTGTTAAAAATAACAACAAAAAAACCCTGACTTCTTGTGTCTTTGCAGATTGAGAGCTCCCTCCAGATTCACAGCCTCACCCCACCAGCTCTACCTCATTGCCCACCGCAGGATGATGAAATAGGAAGGGAGGATGTCATCATGGACACAAAGCATGATGCAACCCAAGATGCTGTCATGTGAAGCCGACTCCTACACCTGCCTGTGGGAGGAAGCCCGCACACTTCCTCACCACGACCCCCCTCTGCTTCCTCCCTCTGGGCATCCATGCTCCTCCATTCCCCTCCTACACACGTGGAGCAAGTGGGGACCGTGACGGCCCTGCCGAGGGGCACAGGGCATGCACACAGCACCAAGACCCACAAGGGAGGGAGGGAGCAGCTGACACAGGTACCTTCACAAAGCACAGAGGGCCCAGAGAACAGGTTGTAAAGTGCAAAAAATACTTTGTTGTTTTCAAGCACAAAACCCTTTTTCCTGTTTCCTCTATTTACTTCTCCTTTACAACCCTTGGAGTCAGTCAGTACATCTGCAGAGAGATCTCTGGTGAGGAAGAACATGGTGTCCTAACCCTTGAAATGAGACTTCTTATTTCTGACTTGTTTTGGCTCTCAATGCCACAGGTCACCCCAGCAGCTTTCCCTCTCCCACCAGTAACCAACAGCCCACAGTGTCACACCCAGGGCCAAAAGTGTGCGTGCTGGTGAGGGGGCCAACACCCAGCACATGGCTGTGGATGCATGGAAGAAGCTTGTCCCCACATTCAGAGCCAGCGTGGACATCAAACATGTCTAGCTCTGTGCTGGCTTTGCTTTCTCTGATGTCACTTGGAAACAAAGCAGGATCTCGAATGTCGCGTTCATTTAGCAAAAGAGGGATTATGAGCTGCATTTGGTGGAGTTGCCCCCCACAACAAGGCTCCCCTGAAGTCAAGAAGTGGATGGATCCAGCCCTTAGGGCATCATGTTAATAGACAGGAGCTCAGGATGGACAGCACTCCTGTCTGCACCTGACCACCCTAGCCCACCGCTTCCAGTGTGTCCTCTGCTTCTCCGTGAGCTGCTCTCACCTATAGAGAAAGCATTGAGAGCCCAAAGGGAGCCCTTTTTTGGCAGGAAGGGACAAGCCTCCTTCTGTTTCTGTGCAACATCATTGCCACTGACACATTTCTTCTTGCAGCCCTTCATGTCTAGAGCTCCTGTGGCATACCTGCAGACCAGCTGTAGGGGACTTTCCATCTCCAGAGAGGCTTTTCGTTTTCTCTCCCATTTAGAACAACCAGAAAAAGTCACACCCTCCTCCCTCCCCCTATGTTTCTGCATATGAAAAATAAAACCAAAAAGGAAATGAACTCATTTCAGCAGAATCACAGGCAAAGCTTTAAAGTGAAACTACCTCATAACATGGGATGCTGTCAGCCCTCTCATACAAACTCTGTTGTCAGTCTAGCAATGAGTCAAGTGGTCCCTCTGCCTTCTGTGGCCACCTGCCAGCTTTCACCAAGACACAATTTCGGTCTGGCTTACCTCTTAGCCAGCGCAGCCTGCATAGGGACCCTTCACATAGAGAGAGAGGGCATACAGCAGGTTTCACACTGCCACAATGCAGCATGCAGATCCTGAAATGGAAATGGTCCAGCCTCTCCCAGTAATGCTCTGGTGGCTGGAGACTGCTGGTACTCGTCAGAGCACCCCAAAATGGGCATATCTTGGCAGCGTGTGTGTGCGCATGTGTGAGGTAGGGGCACAGCCTGCTCCCGGACTGCTGCCAGCTCCTGAAGTCTGGGCTGTGATGACCTACTCACAACATAGTCTCATACTTTTGTGCCTTTTTTTCCCAAACAGACATTTTGAAATTAAATCCAAATCATATTCTCATTTTCCCCCCTGTTATAGCAAAGACATGGCACAAAGATCCCCAACCAAACACACATAATTGCTTATTCATACAAATCACTGGTGATTCAAATTGTAGAGGAGATCCTATACTTTCTTATAGCGTTGAGATACCATCTGCCTTTTCCAAATGTATAGTTCTAATTTTACAGTGAATAAAACAGTTAAGCCCCAAAAATTTCAAAGGAGAAAGTTTCACAAACGATACTACGTTCCACCTTGTCTCAGTCCCTGCTTTCTGCTACTAATTTTGTTCGCCTTTTGCCCTAAGTTTCCCAGTTAAAACCTTTTCCACTTTAAATTAGCTTTGTGGAATTTAGGGGCATTAAGTGATTCTTTATCCAATTAGAGATTGTTTAAACAAGGCACTTCCAAAACCTAGCTCAGAGAAAATATTGTTCAGAATAATCTGAAAATCCCCTCACCATACAAAAGAGCTCCTGTCCCAACTGAAGAGCATTGGAAAGGTACAGGGCAGATGCTGCAGCACTGAGGACTGGCTCGGTGCCACACTAGGAATGCCACATTACCATGCCAGTGTCCAGCAAAGCCCCTTTGGATTCCCCAATTCTCCTGTTAGACTTCAGTGATTCACAGCAGTCACCAAGAATGAGCCCTGCATGGGTTACCAGATTGCTGGCTCAGCTGCAAGGCACCGGCATGCCAGGAAAGCATCGAGTGTCTCACACATGGAATTTCCCTTTTTTTTTTTTTTCCAATCCCATATCTGCTGCATTGACTATACACAAAAATTTAGACAAAGGGCAGAGGAGGCATAGGGAAGAAGGGAAATAGGAGGTAGCCAGATCCTGAAAAAGATCTAGCAGACCAGCAAGCAGTGAAGAATTCCAGAAATGGAGCACATTGAAATTCTCAACAAAGATAGCAAGACAGAAAATAACCATAGTCACCATCCAAGGAAGGACTTCTGCAAACACCCCGCAGCGGTGGCGCAGCTGTGATAGCACTATGCTTGGCATTTGCAAAGACACCTACGCACATGGAGGAGAGCTCTTCAGCAAATACTCCACCAGCCTGATAAACAGCGATCAATGCCAATATTTACTTTACTAATACCTACTTCTTCTGGATAGCAGCTGCAAAGAGTGGCCTTTATGAGGATATTGTCATCTTCATGAGTGCTAAAACTCACTTAACAAACTACCTAGTGAATCTTGCCATTTCTTACATCCATTTTAGCTCTTTAGGAAGCTTTTTGGTGACTACCAATGGGCTGAATCAGGAATGACCTTACAAGAAGCCACCTGCAGTGCCTTTGCTTTCTGCTTTCACAGAAAATTCAGCTTACCAGATAATCCGCCCTGGCTAGTTTAGAATTGACTCTGTAAAAACCTAAGACCAGGAAAATTCAGTCAACTAAGCTTCCTCACAGTTACTCCTTGATTAAAGAGCACAGAGTCGATAGAAACTCTTACACTCCAGTTGTATCAAGGAGGGGCTCTGCTATCCAACCCCATCCTCAACCAAATGTTATTACTTTGCCCACCCTGGCTTCGGTGGGCACCAGGTCAGGCACACGTGGGTCATCTTCCAGAAGTATTTTGCAAATAATTAATGCCGCCTGCTTGGCACACAAGCGGTCACAGAGGAAAAGATGGATGTTCATCCCTCTGCCAGTGACAGAGCACTGCGATATATGAACAAGCCATGCAGTTCACCTTTTGCTAAGAACATCATGTGTTTAAGCTTTCAAGGGAAGCAGGTGAGAGAGAGTAGCATTAAGGAGAGTCTAAGAATTAGTGGTAGGGCCATTAGGTAATATTTAAACAGCAGATAAGACCTGTGCAAGTCAGGGTTACACCTGAGCAGCAGGCAGACAGTTGCTCTTAGTTTCTTTTCCTGTCAGGTGCTGGATTATATCAGCAACCCAAAGTTGAATTAGCTGGAGTATTTCACTTAACTATTTCAATCTGCATTAGTCTCTTTCCTCACCATAGTGGAGGTCTTGGCAGCGCAGCAGCAGCTGCTGGAGGCCAAAGCTTTGCCACAGTTGTCGCCAGAAAATCGCTAACACAGAACAAAGCCATTTCCTTGAAAAGTGAGGTCGAGATTAGTGCTTAAGGCTTGAGGATTTATGAAGATTTACTTGTAAAGGTGAGAGAGATCCCTAGAGGAAAGGTGCCAGAGAAGAGCAAACAAGAGGGTCAGACGGATTTAAGAAATGGAAAACAAAACAAAACAAAACAAAAAAGCCTGCCGAGGCCATCATCACCCTCACTTGGCGCGGCCGCACCCTGCTGCACTTTCCCAAAATGACCTTTGGTTTGTGCTCCCAACAATAGAGCTGACTTTCCTGCTTGGGTGCTGGGACCCACGAGGATCAACAGGAACTGCCGACTCTGTGGTCTGCAGAAACGGGAAAAGGGAGAGAGAGAAACAAACAGCTTCTCAGTTAACATAAGAGCTGTCAACACCACACAGCCTTGAGAAGATGAGATGACGAACTCCAATAACCAAGAGATTTATTTAAGATCTTGTAGGGAGGCACAGAAACAGCTTGAAGCTGATTCAGCACAAATGAGTTCAGAGGAAAAACAGCTCGTTTCCTTTCTGTCCTACTCTAGATTTCGTTTCTGTAACATTCGATTTCCTTTCGGCAAGCCTGCCTGCTGGTGTTACTCATATGGAGAGTCCATCATGCGTTGTCTTTCAGTAACTTCTTCCTGGTTAGACCACATCGCCCAGACACCGGTGAAGCTTGGGGCTTGTTACCTCAAGATGATTTTCTCTTCTCATTTGTGTCATTGTGCTAACTTTAAAGAGTGTTAAACAGAAATAAACTGGAAGGCTGCTCCAAGGGGGTTGTGCTCCTTGGGCTGCTGCTCTGCTCCCTGCCACAGTTGTGCCCACCTGCGGACCCATGGCCCTGCTCGATCGAGCCACAGCAAGAAACAGCTTTTGTGGCTGCTCCGGTAGAGCAGCTTCCCAGAGGCCTGTGCTTCCCACAACTACACCACTTTATTTAAGGGAACTGAAACAAAAAAAGTCAGAGTTCGCTGGCGGCTTAAAACCACAATGGACTTTTTTTTTTGCTCTGCCCTTGTTGTGCAATCCTATAATCGGCAGTGGCCTCACCGTGTGCTGCTCCCGCTGTAACAGACTGTGATTTATCACATACCAGTAAGGTCCTCACACACCAGTGAAGCCCTGTGGGAAGGTGGGCCAGATCCAGAGCCGGTGTGAGCCAGCTCCCCTCTAAACCGTGGGGCTGCCTGGCTTACACCCTTGTGCTCAGATACAGGGCTCTGACCGCAGCAATGGGGTGGCACTCAGTAGAGATGAGCACGTCAGATACTCCGGCTCACAGGTGGGTTATTAACCCGTTTTGTACACTAAAGTCTCCCACTCTTCTTATTACCCTGCCACTATTTTAAAATGAAATAAAGAAAATACATTAATCTCTGCAACTCTACTAGCCCACTCATTTATGTCCAGCTGCCCTGGCAGGGAAAGCATCTCCTCTCCCACATATGTCCAAAAGAAAGGCCACCTCTCAGTGCTGCTGCAGGCATACATGGAGAAGTTGTGTTTAAAGATTGTCCTCCTTTTTGGTGAAGAAGTGATGCTAAGCAGGACACGATTGAGGTTCATTTATTTTTGGCCTCACTGGAGGAACAGTCATTTAAATAATTTGCCCAAGAATTAGATCTGCATCCGAATTCACAAAGAAGAACAAGCCCCAGGTCGTCCCTGGCTCTGCCTAAACAAGCAAAATAAATAAGCAAAGTAACATGTGTGTGCTCAGCAGCGCAAGGGACTGGTGTGTCCCCCTTCCCTGTGGCTTGAGGTTGTGAGTGCTTTCCCTGCATTTGGGACTGCTGAGCACCAAGAGCACTGGGGGCACACAGGGGTCCCGGTAAACACCCTGGCCCCCTGTTCTAGCATCCTGGAGGGACTGCTGTAATTCACAGAGCAGCTGTCAGGCTACGGCCGTGAGATGTAGCCCTGAGCATCACATGCTGCAAACCACAGCACCTCCACTGCAAGGGATGACACGTCATGCAGCCTGACACACTCCTGAACTGTTTACCTACCTTCCCGCCATCTGAAACCCAACAAACTTGTTTTGAAGAAAGGCTTTCTTATGCAAGAGGAATGATACAGTCAAAGGGCAGCTCTCCCTGCACGGGGCTGGGTTACAAACAGGTGTGTTCACAACCAAAAAACGACCCTAAACACATCAAGTCAAGCAAATATGACTGTATGCCATACAAGTTTTATACTAAAGGATGGGAGATTAAGGCAATATCTTCTCAAACACAGCAGAAACTCCTCTGTGACCAACCTAAGCTGCTCTGACACCACATCACAACCCAGCAGAGTACACTGCAGGATGCCACCTGAGCCAGCGCCCGGTGCAGCCCCAGCCACCATCTCAGGAATGGCAAAAGCCTCATCCAGCTGTAGCTTTCGTTTGGACATCTCACCCTGAGAAATGCCCCATCCCTAAGCCAGCATCTCTGCCTCTCCCACATGCCAGACCCACGGCACCGCTGTGCCCGCTGCCTTCTGCCAGGCACCAACGGAGCGGAGGTTTCCTACACAGGGAGAGAAATCCGGTGTGCCATCGCTGCCGGCACATATGCAGGGGGAGAGGGTTTCTGAGCTGAGCTGGTGAACGTTTCCTCTTCCAATAGACTTCAAAGTCATAAGCATTTCCAGACACTTGATTTCAGAGTTATCCCACAGAAAAGAGCTTCTCAACAGCCCCTTGTGGGTCTGTATCACACTGTGGTGTCTTTTTCTGCTTCAGGCTGTGCTTTGATGGGAGAGGTGGCCATTTACTGGCTTTTAGCCACAAATCAGTTCTTTGTTATGTCTGGCCCATCTGTAAGTTCTTTACTTCAAGCTCGCTCTTTCCCCGTTAAAAAAAAAAAGCCCATCCTATGTGCCACTGCACCAAACATCAACTCTCTGAGAGAGAGGAGGCAGATGAGTGACTCACGTATCACTGGCAGCTCTCCCAACACTGCACGACAATCACAAAGTCACAAGGTGACTTTATAATTCCAGATCTTGTTTCTTGTAAAAAGCATCATCTAAAATTACAGTAAGCACAGGTAAGCGTGCCCCGGCACGTGCCAGCCAGTGACACACCGTGCAGGCGCTGCGCTGCCACAGGGACGCTCCAGCAGCAGGAGGGCAGCCTTAAGTCGTAAATCGCACACGACATGGGCCACCTTGTTTCCCTACGGCTTGTCCGAGGCCAAGGTCACCATCACCTTGAACAGCAACACAGCATTGTGTCAGGAGCATCTCCAGGTTAAGAACAAGCAGATCTATCCCTCCATGTCTTCTTGCCTACAAGCACACCCCATCCTTTGCTTCTGCTTGACCGAGCGTACCCAATCCCTCCACCTCTTCTTCCTCACGGCAAGCACAACCCTGTCCACCTCTCCCAGACCTCCACCACAACCACAGCCCACCCTCCCATCT
>NW_009601111.1:0-5437 GCF_000690535.1 Cariama cristata
CTCCAGCTATGCTGCAGTCCCCCCGCCCGCTGATGGCTGAGCTGGAGTCCAGGCAGCAGATGCCCAAATTGGTCAGGAGCAGGGTGCTCCGTGTATAGGGAGCAGCAGGGGGAGGCAGGTGTGCGAGCCCCTTTGTCTGCCCCCACAGATCCTGCTTGCAGCTTGGGCTTTCCGAGAGGAGAGAAAACAACCGCACCGATTAGCAAGACCCACCTTATGCCGTGGGGCCGGCCGCTCAGGGAAGGCAGCTAAGCAGCATAGGAAGGGCAGCGTTCTCCTCGTGCGGTGGGTTGCCCTCACCGGTGAGACCACAGCTCAAAGGGCAGCTGGGGGGGATGCTCGGAAGCTGGCGCATCCCTCGTCCTCTGCTGTTGAGGAGCTGCAGTTAGGAAGCGCTGCATAATCCTGGTATTCGCTGCCTCCTTGGCTTAGGAAGAACATGCATGCCCATGCACGGTTATTCTATATATACAGACTTACATTTAGATATAAATAATTGCGGGAGAGGGATGCTGAAGTTCAAGGACTGGGAAGCCGTACAAATATCGTATACTCTGCTCTGCGGCTGTTCCTCTCTTCCTGCTTCCCTTCGACAGCCCGCGGTGCCCTGAGCCCAGGCTCTCCAAAGAGATCCTAACCAGAGTAGTTAAACCGTGAGGCACCTTTTTAGCATGAGAACATACTTGTGCCGTGCTGGGACGTGGTCTCTTGCCCCCAGTGCCCTGGCAGTGCTGGTGCTACGTTCGAAAGAGCGCAGAGGCTTTTGAGAGATGCCAGAGCGAGAGCTGGTTTGAATGAAAGAAGAGTAGCAGAGGCAGTGCCCGGGTGAGTTTCCCTCGCCTACGGTGTCCCCTGGCTCGCAGGGATTACGAGAAGATCGTCTGGGCTTTGATTGCTCCGCGGTGGCTGCCAACGAGGGTGTCAGTATAATCTTACCCCGTGGGAGCAGACAGAAGGGCTGCAGTCCATGACCTGCACTGTTTAGGCTAAGGGCATGCTTCCTGCGGCCAGGAGCTATCACAGACTTGCACGAAGCAGCTGGTGGAGGAGAGAGAAGCTGCAGCCTCTGCTGACAGCGCCGTGCTTGCTGGCGTCTCATCTGATGCAATGACAAGAGACCTTAGTGGGGAGCTTGGATTCATGGACTGACCTAGGGCAATCCTCTTGTCTTCGCAAATATCAGGAGGGGAGGGTGTTCCTGCTGCCCTGTAGTGCCTGTGTAAGGCCGTACTGGCAGTGTGACGTCCTCATTTCCATCAGGACCAACTGCTGAGCATCCCAGGCGTGTGGCTGAATCCCACCTGTAAGGGTCTGTGGACCAGGGCTGGCGGGGGAACCAGAGGAAATGTCTGGGGATTAGAAAGTGGGGAATGTGCTCTGTCCTGTCTGAAAGTGCCTCATCTTGACACATCTCAGGTCAGTGTATCTAGGAGCCAGGCTGGGCTTCAGGTGCTGCTCAGCTTGTCCCAGCAAGGCAAGCAGCGAGAGCTACAGGCCAGAGCTGGCTGAGCCCTTGTTCCCTGTTGGCATCGCATGCAAACACCTACACTTAACGGTGGTGAGCTGAATCTCACTCAGCAGTACATTTCCACCTTGGAGGGTAGGAAATGCGAAGGGACAGGCTCTTCAGCCTGGGAACAAGTGAAAAAATGTCCTTGTCCTGTTGCTCAGGTGGGATCCAATGGAAGGAACCAGTCCTCCTCCTCCAAGTTGCCGTGTAAAATGGAGACCTTGGTAGCGTTGCAGGAGCTGACTGCTGGCAGGGTTCCCTGGCTCCTGGATGCTCAGCCGTCCCCTTTTCTCTGCAGTTGGCAATGCTGCCAGCCTGGGGCTGAGCCAGCTCTTTCTTCTAGGCAGGTAGTTCCTGAATCTGGGCTGTAGGCATATGGGGTGCGATGGGGGTGCTTGCTGGGACCATCCTGAGCAGGAGTTGCCAATGTGTGTCCAGGAAGATGGAGGCGGTTCCTAGAAATGACTGGATCCTCCCCACCTGCCTTGTTCTGGGGATTTGAGGTCGAAGGGAACAGGGCTTATTCATTTGTTGCATGATGTAAGCACGTCGGCAGGGCAGAGCCATGGAAACTGATGCTCAGGAGTCCCACTGGAGTCCCCTGCAAGCTGCTGCCACAGCCTGGCACTCGGGAGGTACCTGGGCCTTCAGGCTGCTGCTCTGGAGCTTTTGGAGTCATTTTTTCAGCCCTGTAGAAGGCTGTCTCCTGGACACCTAACCCTGTGAACCCCAGGGCATCCTGTAAAGCGAGGGCTTAGCATTCTGGAATCGAAGATTTCAGGCAAGTCTCTGCAGGGAGAGGCGGGTGAGAGGCGCGGGAGGTGAGGACACGGGAACACTTGTTAAACGGGGGGACGGTAGACGGGGCCAGGGACAGGCTGTTTCAGAGGGGAGCTTGAAGGATTTCTGGAGTTGCTTAGAGTTCCAAGTTGCAGGGTCAAGGTCGTAGGGGTGATGGAGGTATTTTGGCCCATGTGCTTGACCACGGGGGTGCTGGGCAGGTTTGTCCCCTCGAGGCTTTTTTGAGAAGAGGATTCCATAGGTCTCATAGGAGTTTAGTGCAAGCAGTGCTGGGGACCCCCTCTCCTACTGCCTCTGCCCTGTGCGTTGCAGACATCTCCATTTGCTTCACGGCTGCTCGTAAGTCATCCCCTCCATCCCTTCCCGTGCATCCCAGAGCAGCAGCTGCAGGTGTGGGACTCCATCTCCTTTCACCTCCAGTCAGAGGCGAATGCTACGTATGAGGGAGGGGAGGCTGTAGCAGCAGTCTACCCCTTACCTTTCCCAATATATGTTACGTTTAGTGCCCAGGCACCTGCTAAGGATTATCCCAGATGTTCTCCATGGGGAACTGAAGCACAGAGAAGGGAGTTGACTGGGATCCCACAAAGGGGTCGGCCAAGCCATGGCTGGACCGGTTCTGCCCTCTCCCACTGCAGAGACGTTGAGGTGCACCTGCAATAGCGGATTTGCTTACCACTCCCCAGTGCTCAAGCCTGGGCAATGGGGAAGGCTCCCGGTGATGGAGGGAAACCCTGTTTGCAGTGAAGTAGGGCAAACCTTTCATTTCGTTCCATCAGACTGCAGCAGGCAGATGACGATAGCATTTATATCAGAGCCTGCTCTCCTCCCAGTGACACTGTTCTGGGACAGAAAGGATTTCCCTTTCCCCAGCTTTTTTAATCTGCGCGTTTGCTGTGCTGGACTTCACCAAGGCTGGTTAAGAGCTCAAGGAGGCAACCTTATTCAGCTGCTTCTGCGGGGGGAAGCCGCGGAGCCAGTTGTTTGCTCCTGTGAGCCCTTTGCAGCCCGGGAGAGGAGCAGGGATGCTGCAGTTCCTACTGGGATTAGACTCTGCAGCTGGCTCCTCCTCCATCTCTGCTGTGGTTGTATCCCATCCTTGGCACTTGATCAGCTTTCAGAAACCCCACCAGCATGGCTGATATATGTGTGTTTTACCTCAAAAGCCTAGGACGAAACCGGGTTGTAAACAGTTTACAGCAGGGGTTAGCGTGACCCTGTAAAAGCGCTGCAGTATCTAAATACTGCGTAGTCCTAGGAGGAGACTAATGCGTGGACTAGAGCCCTGCTAACACAGTTCCTGGAACCGAGCCGGGGCTGCATCGCGCTCCCAGCCGCCCTGCCCCGGGTGGGTAACCGCAGCGGGGCTTTCCTGCATCTCCGCAGGGCGACAGCCAGCATCGCCCTTCTCCTGAGCAGGACGATGCAGGCAGTACAGAATGTGAGGGGCCGGGGAGCGACTGGGAGGTGAAATTTGCTTTTCCGAGACGGACCTGGCCGAAGACCTGTCTCCTTGGTGCCCCTTCCCCAACTGGGCAAACGAGCGAGCTGAATGCTTCGCTTTATTCCTTGTGCTCTATTTGCAGATATCCCCACCCCCGAACGAAGCACTGCTTCTGTGCGAGCCCTCTCACCCCACAGACACCCCAGGGTGCCCTTGCATCTCCCTGAGGCCCCGTTCAGACCCCCCCATGCTCCCCCTTCAGCCATGCAGTCCCCTTAGAGCCTCACAGCCAGGGCTGCCGCTGCCGGGGAAGATTTACAACGCAGAAGGCGACTGTGGGAGAGGAAACCTCCAGCTGCCTGGGTAGTGGCACGGCAACCCATCGTGGGAGAGCCGTGCTGCAGCCCAGCAAAGTCAGAGGGATGCGGGCAGGGTCTGGTAACCGCAACGTGGACCTGAGCAGGGAGGGAAGAGCTGCTGGGTGCCCCTCTTTTCCTCTCCTTGCTCCCTTTTCTCTTACCTGGGGTTCCCTTCTTACCCTGTGACCGTCAGGCTGCTGCAGGGGTGGGTTGCACTGGGAGGACTGGGGTGCACACGTGTCCGTGCCGGAGCTGCCGAGCAGAGTCACCCTACACCTTTCCCTGTTGCCAGCGCTACCCCACCTGCCTTCCCTGGGCTCTCTGTCTCTGTCACCGGCTCTTGCTCTCAGCTGGCATCCCCAAAGAGGGAGGCTCAGCACTAGTGATGCTCAGGACCTCCAGCAGGATGTGCCACCATTCCCTTTGTCACTGGCGGTCCCTGTGGATGTGCTGCCTGCTCTGCTCATGGCAGGCTGGCTGCTGGGACGGGCGGGAGGGGAAGCTCCCTGCCTCTGGGAGAGGGCCCCCTGCCTCGGGGAGAGAAGCCTCTGGTGGAGATTTGGGCTGGATCCAGCCAAGCTAATCGTGGTGGCAGAATTCCCACTGGCATGGGGTGGACCAGGCTTTGGCAAGGTGTAGGGAGGAAAGATTAGCATGTGGGACTCTAGGGGACCAAGCCAGGGCTGAGGGGCTCTTCTTCAGGAGAGCAAGGGGGATTTCTTAGAGGAAAGAAGAGGCCCAGATCTGTCCCTAGACCTACCAGTGGTCTTACGACCTCTGGTTCCTGCTTTAATTTCGCTCTCCATGCAAGAGTGAAAGTGCCCTCTCCCCCCTGCTTTCTAGCAGCGTGAGCCCATTTGGCTCTTTAGGATCCCTGGATGAGAGACCTCCCCAGCCCAGCGCGCTCGGGCATGGAAGAGGGATGGGGCCAGGCTTGGACTTCACTGCCACGAGCGGTGTCGTTACCACTGCAACGGCGGTGGTGAGCCCAGGGGCTGCTGGGGAGGGAGAGCGAAGCTGAAAGCCGCTTAGTGAGTTTGGTGGCATCTGCACAAGGCTGGGGTTCTTGCCCCCCTCTTTCAGGTCACACCTTTGGAGATTGCTGGATGAAGTCTTTTGGATAAGAAAGCAAATAATCTCTTTGTACCTTCTCCCTTTGGGTGTGATGTTGTCAGATCTCACTGACCAAGAGGGATCAATACTTGAGACTTCAGGGTGTTGCAGAGAATGACAGAGGTTTCCTTAAGCAGGGGTTTGTCCCGGGTTTTTGTGAAACCCTGCATGGTGAAGGCACCAGTGCAATCCCTTTGAAAAGTCCTCTTG
>NW_009601111.1:5452-7581 GCF_000690535.1 Cariama cristata
GTGGTAGAAGTTTTTGCAGAAGTTGGGGCTGTCCCAGCCGAATCCCAGCGCGAGCAGGGACCTTTGCTGGCAGCCGGGACTGGCCGCTCGCCTCCCGGCTGCTGCGGATTGTTAGGGTGCTCTTCTCTTCCAGCCTGGACACCTTTTAGGACGTTATTCCATATTCGCTTTCTTTCCCACCAGAGGTGCAAGAGAATCAATCGTGGAAAAGTACTTTCCTGTTTATGCGATTTATAAAGCACTTGAGAAGCACTTCAGAGCCCCTTGGGCTACCAAGTGTTGTGGTGGGAATTGCCATTACCAAACGGAGACCTTCCCAGCTGCAGAAGGTCCGTTTCTCCATCTTACAGGCACCCCAGGCTGCTTGTGCTGCCCTGGTAGGAGAAATCTGCATGTTGCTCTGGGTCTTTACTGGGAAAGGGGCAGAGACTCGTGTGCGAGCGGTGAGCGGCGCGGTGGGATGAGCTGTGCTGAGGTGTTCAGGTAGGACAACCCATCAGCTAGAGCTGCTTGCGCTGGTGGGATGGGTGCAGAAGCCAAGGTATGTGGGGGACATCCCCCAGCCTCCCTCTTGCTGTGCTTCAGTACCCCTCACGGGACATGGCAGTGGTGGGGGTTACTCCCCATTGAAGAAAGGGGATGCTGGGGGTGCTGGCTGGCAGAGTTGCCCTCTGCCGGAGTGGCAGCTGGGCTCTGGCTGTCTCCCAAGGAGGGGCAGAGCACCGTGGAGGAAAGGGGGGGTTGACAGTTGCCCGTACTGCGGGACCGTCATCCTGGGAGAGATCCCGGCCTCCAGCCTGCCCGCTGAGGCTAGGAACCTCACAGCATCTGGTTTTGTCCCTGTTTGCAGAGCTACAGGTGCCACCGCAGCACCCTGCTGCTTGCTCCCCTTCCCCTAAAGCAGCCTACTGACTCCTCTCTTGTTTTCTCTCCCCTTCTCCCGGGTCCCCCGGAGCAGCAGCGGCCGGTGAAGCAGTCTCTCAGCAAGTCCCTGTGCCGAGAGTCCCACTGGAAATGCCTGCTGCTGTCCCTCCTCATGTACGGCTGCATGGGAGCCATGACCTGGTGCCACGTCACCAAGGTGACCCGGCTGACGTTTGACAGCGCTTACAAGGGCAAGTCCATGATGTACCACGACAGCCCCTGTTCCAACGGTTACGTCTACATCCCCTTGGCCTTCCTGGTGATGCTCTACGTGGTGTACCTGGTGGAGTGTTGGCACTGCTACACCCGCAACGAGCTGCAGTACAAAGTGGACGTGGAGAGCGTGCACGAGCGTGTGCAG
Organism: Cariama cristata; assembly: GCF_000690535.1. Lineage (NCBI taxonomy): Eukaryota > Metazoa > Chordata > Aves > Cariamiformes > Cariamidae > Cariama > Cariama cristata. The sequence continues at coordinate 6,738 of NW_009601111.1, forward strand.
CGGATGCAGCAGGCGACTCCTTGCATTTGGTGGAAGGCCATCAGCTACCACTACGTCCGCAGGACCCGGCAGGTTACCCGCTACCGCAACGGGGATGCCTACACCACCACCCAAGTGTATCACGAGCGGGTCAACACCCACGTGGCAGAGGCTGAGTTTGATTATTCCAATTGTGGAGTTAAGGACATCTCCAAGGACCTCATTGACTTGGAGAGCTACCCGGCCACGCGGCTCCGCTTCACCAAGTGTTTCAGCTTTGCCAACGTGGAGTCGGAGAACTCCTACCTGACCCAGCGGGCCCGTTTCTTCACGGAGAACGAGGGCCTGGATGACTACATGGAGGCCAGGGAGGGGATGCACCTCAAAAACGTGGACTTCAAGGAATACATGGTGGCCTTTTCCGACCCCGACAACCTGCCTTGGTACGTATCCCACTATGTCTTCTGGGTGGCGGCTCTGCTGACCCTATCCTGGCCCCTGCGGGTGCTAAATGAGTACCGCACCTCCTATGTCCATTACCACGTGGAGAAACTCTTTGGGTTCGACTACGTGGCAGTGACGCCGGCCGAGGAGCGTTCCTTCTGCCGGAGGATGCCCCGTGTCAACACGGTGGACAGCACCGAGCTGGAGTGGCACATCCGATCCAACCAGCAACTGGTGCCCAGCTACTCGGAAGCGGTCCTGATGGACTTGGTGGGGCTCTCCGGCTGCACCAGCTACTCTGCTTGCCGCTACGGGGGCTACCGGCAGAACTGCGAGCGGTGCCACAGGACTATAAGCAGCTCCTCCATCTTCTCCCGCAGTGCCCTGAGCATCTGTAACGGCAGCCCCAGGATCCCCTTCA
>NW_009601111.1:7635-29606 GCF_000690535.1 Cariama cristata
GGAGCGGGAGCCTGAACGAACAGAGCTGTCCCACCGAGCAGACACGCCTCTCCAGCCAGGTGACTGTGGAGGAGGAAGACCCCCCTCCTTACCAGGATGCCCTCTACTTCCCCATCCTCATCGTGCACCGCAACGAAGGCTGCCTGAACCATGACCACCGTCACCTCCACCGCAACGGGTCCTGCGTGGAGACCTCACTGTGAAAGCAGAGGGCGGTGAGATCTCGTTGTCCGTTGCCTGGCCCAAGCCAGAGCAGGATTTGGGGAGAGGAGCACAGGGAAGGGAGATGGCCTAGGTGGACGTCAGGATGGAGTGGACATGGCATCTCGCTCCAGCAGCCAGCGAAAGCTCCCCCTGCCGTGGCTCTGACTTCCCGGAGGGGTGAGTGCTGATGCTCCCCCTGACATGGCACAGAACTCTAGACCGACCACCACATGCAAAAAAAACCAACCAACCAAACCAACCCCAAAACCGTAATTCATGGCATCAAGATCCAAAGGGGGGAATAAAAAGACAGACCTGATGCAGGGAGGGGGGTGCTTCGGTTCCCAGCCTGGCTCGTGCTCCGAGGAACCAGCAGCCACCAGAAAGTGTCCTTGCTGCACCTCTGCCCACCCTGGAGCGAGACCCCTCGCAGGGTGGAGGGGAAGGGGCCCTTTGGGAGCGGCGTGTAACTGCCTGTGCCTAAAGGTCTGGGGCATCCAGGCAGGTGGAGTTGAGCAGCAGGTTAGAGCAAAGGCTGAAAACCACGAATCCAGCTCTTCCCCTTCCCCCCCGCCCAAACCGTTCCCCACCCTCCCCACTTTTTTTTTTATTTTAGACCATGCTCCCGACTGTTACTCTATTCTCATTGCTGGGAAGGGCACGGCCTCCAGAGGATCCCAGGCTCGGCTCCTTAGGAAGTTTCGGCACATCGGCTCTGAGAGTCAGCATCCCCTCGGTAAAGGGCTTTCTGCTTGGGATTACAGCAGGCAGGCGGCACCAGGGAAGGGGTGAATGTACAAACCCAGATGCAGCGGGGATCTGCGGTGCTACTGATCTGCTTGCTGGAGGAGGGCTCAGCTGGAAAGAGAAAACGCGAGGCCCCCGGTGAGCTGGGGAAGGGCGAGAGGATGGCACTGGGACCGGCATCGTGGTAATAGGTGGCACGTCAAGTGGCTGGGGTCCCTTCCTGGCTTTGAAGTGGGTCCTAATCGGTTCAGACAAGGATCAAGGAAGGCTCTGGTAGGTTCAGCTGCAGGTTGCCTATTGATAATAGAGCAGCAGGTTGGTGCGTGTCTGTAATATCAAGCGAATTCTGCATGAGACCAGGCTGGGCTCTGAGCTGCAGGCTCCTGGCAGCCTGGTTTTGGTAGAGAGCTCTGAGGGGCTGGGAGGGAGAAATGCAAAAGCACGCTGGAGCGTCAGGAACCTGGGCTGGGAAAATGAGGAGCAAAGGGATTCTCTTTCCGTGGGGCCCCACTGAGGGTGCAGGACCCACAGGTGGGAGACAGGGAGGCATCTGCCATGAGGGATGCCCTGCAGAACAGCGGCTGGGGATGCATTAGGGGGGAACCTGCTTAAAACCGAGTGGTTTGCACTACGGAGGTTTCTGCAGAGAGGTGTCAGGCTGTGAGAAGTGAGGTGGCTTCGGTGTAGCCCATTCCTGGGTTCCTCTGCCTTGCTCTTGCCGGGGCAGTTTGGCCGGCTCTGAGCTTTGTGCTGCCCCTTCTGTCCTGCTGGAAAGGATCTCGGTGACATTGGGCAAGGAGCCTTCATGTCCCTGAAGCTGCAACACGCAGACACCCAGCTTTTCCTTCTCCATCAGCACATCCCCGGATCTCTCGTGTCCCTATTCTCGGAAAAGCTGTCTCCTTTTCAGCCAGCTCTTTGGGGGAGTGCATGCCACATCAGCCGGCAATTTCTCCAGCCAGCACTGCTCCTCAGCCTCACCACGCTTCCCGCATCAGCTGGGGCAAACGACGGCTGAGAGCAGCAGGTCTTGGGTGACAACAGCAAATCCATTAGCACCTGGGCATTCCAGCTTGGTGTCTGCCTCCGCATCCATCACAGAAGGGCAAGATGTAACAGCAAACAGCGAAGCATTGTATTTAGTCCAGCCTGTCTCCCTCCTGCCAACTGTTAATGAAGGGTCTGGTTCTCTAGTCGTGCTGTTGAACTGCTTCACTTCCCAGGTCTTGGGGAGGCTGCAAATGTATCCTTCCACTGCATCAGTCCTCTTTTGAAAATGGTCTCTTGTTGGCAAGCCTGGAGCGGTCAGCACCCGTAGGCGTTGTAAGGCTCCGCTTGGCTTTGCCCCAGAGGGGTCTGTTCTGCTCTTTGTGCCCTGCGGGTCCTGGTCAGTGTCTCTTGCCCTTCAAGTCAGCTTGTCCTCCTGGACCTTAAGTGCTAGACTCCAAACAACAGCGGTTTGAACAAAAAGTCCCTTAAAATCTCGCTCCGTTATGATTCTGTCTTGTCATCTGCCCTTACTTTCACCACCAGACCTAGATGTTGGCTTAAATAAGAGGGTTCCTTTGAGAACAGAGAAGCATAAGGTCTCCGGTGTGGGCACATCCCTCTCTGCGTTTTGTTCTCATTATTATTGGCACAGATTCAGGCTGGGTGAAAGCGGCTACAGCCCCTGTGGCTGTCCTGAGATTTCCTGGCTTAGTGATGACATTTGGCTTGCTGTGTGCTCCTGCTTCTCTCTGCGAGGGCCTAGTGTAAGCCAAGGCCAATGCTGAGGGTCCTTGTGACTGGGGAGATAATGGTGTGTGCTCGTGTGTCCCAGTGAATCAGGAGACCTTCAGTCAGGGGAGCTGCAATGGGTCATTACTGAGGGATGTGGTCCATTTGTCCTTCCCAACATGTTCTCTTTGAAATCTCCTACACATTGCTTAAATTAGACTACGATGGCTCTTCTTTCTATCGCCAGCCTCGAAGATGCCTTGGACAGATGGATTTATCTAAGATTTGGCAGGTCTTTTAGCTCCCTGGGGCAAAGACAGTCCTCAGAATAGGGACAGATTAGTAGGGTCTCTGTGGCCCTGTCCTTTAGCACCTGCAACAGAGTTCTGCTCTCAGGTACCTTGTCCTTGGCTCTTTCTGGACCTTTTCATGAGATTGCCTCAACTTGTTCCTCTGGCCCCATTTTCACCCACAAAATCCTATTCTGGAGGCGGTCTATCCAGATGGACACATGTATCTTTGAGGCACGGCGGCAGCTCTGGCCAGCAGGATCCATGCGGAGTCTCCCTGTTGCTGAACACCTTCCCCATGCACACAGTGCCAGCCGCAGCCAGGTCCCAGACGTGGTCCCAGTGCCACGGTCTGTGACCATCCCAGACCCACAGCACCCTGAGAAGTGGGACCTCTCCAGTCAATATTTTCCGCTGCACGCCAGGATTTCTCCGAGATCCCCTTCCTCGTATTTGTGGCCCCACTACCCCACTGCATCTGGTGGAGCTGCCCCCCACCCCCAGCTCCAACCTACTCCATTCTCACCAGGCTGGCGACCTTCCTGCCCTCTCTTAGGGTCAGGAAAGGGGGATGGCACGCTTGGGCATGGAAGGGGAGCAGGACTGGGCAGGAGGGACAGGAGCTGCCTGGTAGCTTGGCGGAGAAGTGGTGGAGCTGAAGAGGACAGACTGAAACTGGGGTTGTGCTCCCTCTCCTTCTCCCTGGGATAGGTTTCCTCCTAAGTGTCGATGAGGGACCCTAGTGCCCTGGGCAAAGGGCAGCTGATTTAATTCTCTTTGTGGCTCAGGTTATCAGCACAGATACCCAGAGCCCATCTATCGGTGTTCTGGCCCGTGGCCTTGCCGTGGTGGAGTGGTCCCATCTCCTGGGCACACAGACCTCCATCCACCACAGCTCAAGGCTGAGCAGCCGTCAGGCGTCTGCTCTTGCTGAGGACTTGTGTCTGCTCCCTGCCGTGTCTGGGTCGGTGACGACGATTCCTTTGGCAGCCCAGTCTGCTCCTCTCGTGATAGCCTGCTCCCTTAGATCTAACCTGAATTCTCCCTGCTGTATCTTAATCCCATTACTTCTCCTCCATTGACTGGCAAGCCTTAATTGGCTCTGCTCCTTTTCCCCACGGCCTTCCCGACACAAGCAGGCGTTATCTGGTCTTTGCAGCCTTCCCTTCACCAGTCCCAACATCTTCTCTCCCACAGGATCTCACTGGGCAAACCCTGGCTTGCGTGGTGGTGCGGAGGTTTTCCCTGAGTGGGGAGTCTATCCTTCCTGCTCTGAGCCCGACCTGGGCAAGAGGAGAGCGCCGAAGGTGTGAGCAATGCCTTGGTCTGTCAAGGGGGCTGTGTCCTCATTTCTGGTGCAGAACATCTCTTCAAAGTGAGCAAAGTACACAGAGCTGGTGGCCCCTTACGCAAGGAAAGGGGGACAGCCTGCATCACCCTCTGGGTAGGTGGAAGCTGGGTGCTTGGCAGTACGAGGGGGCAATAACAAGAGGATCTCTGCAGTCAGATGGCTTTGTTTTTTTCCATACATCACTCACCCACTGCAGCTTTCCATGGGCCAAGAGTCAGGCTCAGCATTGCGTTTGTCAGCAGGCTTTCCTCGCGTACCAGGACGAGTGAGGCGGGAACGCTGCCAGCTCCTCTTCCTGGCTCTTCATGGCACTGCTACATCCCTGGAAGAGAGCTGGTCCTTACTGCTGCAAGGCTGGACAAGTTTGGGCTATTCAGTGTTTCCCATTGCTGCCAGTATACTTGCCAGGTACTAAAAAGCTCTCCAGCTTTCCTGAACTAGAGAAAGAGAGAGAATGAGCATGTGAGAAACTCTGGCTTAGCTGATCTTCAAGACACATCACCACCCATTTATCCATCTTTCAGCGCACACCGGGAACTTCCCAGATAGCACCTAGGACTTTACTTGTGCAGACCGGGGCGGTGACACCAGCCAGCCTGGTGGTACCTCCTGAGCCCGCTGCCTGTCATGCAGACCGCACCGAGGAGGGAGATTTCAGGGAGGGCTTTAGGGCTGAGCAACCATGGGGGCATTTGTTAGGTCAGGGAGAGGGAATCTCAGCTTATGGCCAAGGCCAAGCCTTCCCGAGTCACACACCAGGCAAATACTCCGGATTAGTGCTGGGGAAGCTGCTGTTTTTCTGATGTCAAACAAGCACACCCCCCCTCCCTTTCCACTCCCCGTAAAATGCAGATGTTAGGGACCTAGCCCGTCCCTGCCCTCTTTGTTGTCTCTCCACTGAAGAGGCTGCAGAGCTGTTTAGTAACCCTGATGGATGCCCATGGGGAGGGAACTGCCCGAAGAGATTTGTTAAGTGGAAGTTTAAGAAAGTTAGGTACCATCTGATGCTGGTAAAACCGTGCCTGTGGGAAGAACAGTACCTTTTAAGCTCCCCTTTCAGCCGTTCCAACCACGGCTTCAGTACTGCTGTCCAATATCACCAGGGTGCTGCCTTACTTTTAGCAGGGTACAACCTTGCTGCGATGTGCTCCTACTCTGCTGCGGTAGCTGTAGGGCATGGGTCTGAAATACACCACCACCCAGAAGTTGTATTACCAAAGAGCTCTAAGTCTCAGTTTGCGATATGTGCTTCTAATCGTGTTTCATTCATATTCGGTGGCTAGAATAAGGTCTGTATGAATTTTGATCTGGATCCAGATCATCTCAGAAACCAGGCATGGTGTGTTAGCTCTATTTGGTAATGCTCCCTCCTGTGATGCACGTGGACCTGGAGCCTGCACTGAGCCGGGTATGCGTGGGGACCAAAGCCTGGTTCATAGGACCTGGGAGCCCAGTGGGGACCTGGGGCTAAGCCCACCTCGGGCACTTTTCCCCGTGGGCATGATGGAAAAAGGGGAAGGGGGCTTAGACACGTTTCAGGTAGAAATTAATGGGCTATGTTCATCCCTAGTGTAGTTTTATTGAAGCCAGTGGTACTACACCAATGTGAGCCTGGCTTAGCAACTTCTCAGAGTGGTCTGTCCTTGAGTCCAGACAAATTGATCTGTCACAGTGTGGCTTTGATGCACAGAGTTCGTGTTGGGACTTGGCCAACATGAATGAATGTTGAATATCTACTGTCTCTGCAAGCAGTGGGTTGAGTTGTTCTGCTCTGCTGCCTCCATCACAGCTGCTCCGCCAAGGGAGACGTTATGCCCATGGATGCAATCTCGTCAACTCCCGCAAAAGCAAGCTAATGAGCAAATTGACCTCCACCGCACTGGGAGAGGAGCCTTCTCCCACAGGACCGTAGCCTTTCCGCACACGAGGGAAAAGAGGTCCCAAGGACAGAACTGAACCTGCAGGACCTGTGGCTTCATGGCCTCCCCTTCCTCCTTCCCTCCTCACCTCGTCCGTCTGTCGTAGGGGAGGGACAGTTTCTTTGTAGAGTTCGGCAAGCTCCTCTTCCTGCAGCTCATAAACAGGCTCTACTAACAGGTACATCATCCACCTATGCAACACTTCCAGAAGCTGCCAAGTTTTCAGGAGCCCATCACAATGTGCAGCGTGGCCATCCAGCACTGAGAATAAGCACAGCGGCTGCTGGAAAGCTAAGTGGGTTTTATTCCTCCTCCCCCCTCCCGAGGAAGACTGTTTTTGTTGGGGCTTTTTGTTCGTTCGTTTGGGTTTTGTAAACTTCATTTGGGGAAATGAAGCTTGTGAGAAATTGGTGCCCATCCTGAATCCTCCCCAGTCCTTTGAACTTCGGGAACGGATGGATCACCTACTGTGATTATAATTTAGCGGATTTTGTAGAGCAAAGTAACTTCACACACAGACACATGAGGTTCTTTCACTCTCCATCAGCACAAGCTGCTTCTGCGATCTTAGCTACTCACATTAGCGAAAGAAAAAGCCTAGCTAGAATGTGGTGAGATGACTTAGTATTTTGTAGCAGTCCCACGGTCCCAATGTCCATTAGCAGTGCCGTCAGCTGCCGTGCCATGAATTCAGACTTTGGATGGCAGCCCATGAGCCAGTTGGGGTGAAAACATTTGGAAAAACCCAAGCCTGAGTCTATGTGCATCTCCAGAAGCAGATGCAGAGGGAGGATCAGCTGAAAGCAGACGTCCCCTCCCGCTCAGCCCAGGCAGAAGCCGGTGGGCTCTGTGTCCTACACCCACCCTCCCAGGGCAAGCCGGTCCCCAGGGGCCGAGCGGGGGGGAACCAAAGTCGTGGTCCATCTGATGAAGCACCATGCACGTTCAACCCCTTGGGGGGAAAAAACGGTGACAACTAGACCCCAAAATAACAGCATTTCACTTTGGAAATGCCAACGGCTTTTTCAAACTGAAATGAGAGTAAAAGGCCTTAATGGTTGTGAGAAGTGTTTCACCTTGCTGTTCCTTGCTTAAAAAATATTTAATTTTTGACCATGAAGTGGGTTTAAACACTCCACTTCAGCCAGCTCTGTTAGAAATGTGCAGTGCTGGTGGGAAAAAAAAAAAATGCTTAAGGAAGATTGGGATGGTGGTCCTGTGGCTTCGTGGGGGGGTAGGCTGATCATGAACAGAGGCTGGAGTTCAAAGTCTTCCTCTGCCCCCAGGGCTGTGACCTGGCCGTGACACCGGAGCGTGTCTGCGTGGCAGGGTGGGCTTCTGCGTGCTCGTGTGCGTGGGCTGGTGTGTTTGTGCCTTTGGTCTGGTGTCACCCATCCATCCTCGTGGTGAGGGCTTTGCAAGGTGACAGAGCGTCGCTCCTTCCTTGTGAAAGCCCTGACCTGGTTTTTGCGAGGAGACGGTGTGAAGTGTCGCGTTTGCGGCAGCGAGTGGCAGGGAGCAGGGATAAAAGCATGGAGCAAGCTGCGTCTGAGAACACGCTGATCCCTCGCTGACTGCCTGAGACAGGACAGCTGCTGGATCTGCTCCCTGGCCAACACTCTCCAGCTCTTCTCACCCTCCCCAAACCCCCAGACCCCAAACTGTCGTTCCTCTGAGCTAGCCGAAGCACCCTCCTCCCCTGAACTCCCCCGAGGCCGTGTGTTCGCATCACTCCGGTCCTCTCCCCGCCGTGGGCCAGCCGTGAAACACCAGCGTGATGACCCCAGGCGTGCTGGTGAGCAGTCCTCACCGTAACCTGCTGGTTTGCCTGCGCACAACCTCCCAGCAAGGCTCCCTGCCCTGCCATGCCTTGGGCTTGCTTGGGAGATAGAGAACATCAGCCTGCAGAGCATTGCAGAGCATCCCGGCCTCGCTTCTGCATCGCTTTCCCGGAGAATTTCACAGCACTTCTCTGAGCGTTTGTAGGCAGGATGAGTTCAACAGACTGAAGTTAGAAAACAGGCAGCCTTGACGTTTTGGTGGTGCTGATCTCCAGAGCCCTGGTGCTGTCCCTGGGGAGGAGAGGTGTGTTGGCCGTTGGAGCAGTGCAGGACCAGGGGACAGCGTTGGGGTGAAAGGAGCACGTCTGCTGGGGGGGGGTGTCTGCAAACATGGGCTCTGTGCTTCTCCGCTGGGACCGAGGGCAGCTTTGCTGGGGGCTGAAGAAGGCGCAGGTGATGGAGGAGGTAGCGGAGAAGGGCAGAATCGCGTGTGAGTGCTCCGCAAGACGTGTGGAGAGGAGGGGATGCAGGAGAACTGTGCGAGGCTGTACGAGAGCTGTAAAAGGCTTGGCAGATGCGGGGGGTTTTTATGGGAGATGCAAGGCAAGGCAGGGCAGGAGGCTGCTGTGCTGGAGCAGCGGTGCTGCGAGGCAGGGAGATGGGGAGGGGAAATAGAAGGAGCAGGGAATTTGATGGAAAAGCCCGGGAACAAAGCGGGCTGTGCATGCTCTGGCCGAGACAGGCAGGAGGTATTTCCAAGCTGAGGTGCCCAGGCCAAGCCTCGCTGCGTTGTCGGAGCAGCGATGTTGCCTCCAAGCCCAGCACTGACAGCTTGAGCACGTGTCACCAAACCGCAATGGCTAATGCAGCCATGAGGTGTAAATGTCACTAATGAATAAATTGCCTTGTGCCTTGGAGAGGCTAATCCATCACGGTCGGGGACAGGGATCTGACAGGCTTGGCTATTTCAGGCATAGCCCGTAGGGAGGAGGAACGCTTCATTTCTGAGCCGTCCCCTCCGCCTAGGGAAGCTGATACAGGGCTTGGCTCTGTGCTGCTTCCCAGCGTCCCGGCTGCAGGAGCTCAGGCTTCATCCCTCTTCACTGCAAGCGAAGGAAGGAGCAGGAGAGGGTCTGGGTTAGCCAAAAGTGCCCTGTCAGCAGGGGTGTTTGTGGGCCCCAGCTGGGGGTGAGGGTGTTTGGAGGGAGGCTGCTGCACACAGGGCACAGGAGATGTAGGTGCTGACGGGATAAAGCGGTGGGTTCCCAGCGATCAGGAGAGCTTGCGTCAGTTGTCTGGGATGCAGGGCTATGGCCTGCACTGTGGATATTTCAGGCCAGTAGTGCTTGGCGCTGTGTTTTACAAATGTACCGGTTCCTCCCCGATTCAGTTTCATAGTTTGTCCCTATAAGAGGTGACCTGGAAATGCTCCGAGCTTGCCCCAGCCCAAGCCCTCACCCGGTCTGGAGATGGCTTTACTGTGCCATCCCGGGGACAGCCCACAGCCCCCCCCCACCCCCTTTTCACCGCTGCTGTTGAACCCCAGCCCACAGCACTCGGCTGGGTGTGCAGAGGGCCAGCAGATACCCGGCAAGCAGGGACAGAAGCTCAGCCTGGATAAATCCAGCTCCGTGGGAGCAAAGGAAGGCTGAACACAGCAACCATTTCCATGCCCATTCCCGCGGCAGCCTGCTCCTCCACCCTCAGTCGATGTTCGAAATCAACCTGCTGTCCTGTTTACGACATACGCCAGCGTGACACCTTGCAAATCGATGCCTGGGTGGCTGTGAGCAGAAGCTGCCAGGCTTGGGAAGCCGGCCACCGGCTCCTGCCACCGCGCGCCCTGTGCTCAGAGCCGCAGAAGCAGGGCTTGCCATCTGCTGCGGGAGGGAGCCGGGTGGGCACCCCTGCTCCGGCCCGATGGGGCACCCGCTGGCGTAGTTCAAGTGCAAGCCCTTGTGTTCCCTCTTCATCACTTCCCAGCTACCTCCTGTCTCTCCCCATCTCTCTGGCACAGACCCGTGGGTGGGGGGATGCTCCCAGCTTGGCTGGGGTCTCTGTGCTGCTGAGTGCTGCTCACGCTGCGTCGGTGGATGGCGGCGGGAGGGAAGGAGGGAAGACCAAATCCCAGGAAAGGGACTGGAGGTCATTCCCTTTTCCAGACCAAGGCACACAACTGCCTCCCCCTCCGCCCCAAAACCCCGCAGTACTCCTTGGGGATGGATCTCATGGGAGAGCTAAGGGCTCCGTACTGGCCCTGCGCTGGCACGTTCCCTTCCCAGCTCAGAGTGACCTGGTCATTATCGCTCTGCAAGGCAGTCCCACACCACCGTAACCAGACCTGAAGCTGCCAAGTGACCCAGCAGCGACAGGAGTGTTCACACTTAATCAGGGCTTTAATTTTTACCAACATGTATGGTGTTTGAAATGGTGTCAACCCTTGCAAACCAGCAGGTAGTGGACTTTTGGTCTTGGGTCTGGGCGTGTGGTGCGGGCTGCTTGCTTTGGGCTTTGCTCTTTGGCCAAGAGATTGATGGGAGGGAAGGCAAAGAGTTCTGCAGGCAGCAGCTCCCTGTCCAGGCGTTCCTGCGTGGGACAGCCCAGGAGTGGGTGTGGAGGGTGCTCAGGGGTGGTAACGGTCTCGGCCGTTTGCAGGAAGAGGAGTCGTGAGTATCCTGGAAAGCAAGTCAATGGTTGTTCTGGTGATGAGACGTTTTCCCAAGCCCTTTTCTTTCCATCCCTGTTCCTCACTGGCTCTGGCGGCCAATTCCTCCTCACGTGTCTGCTAGCATGTCTGAGGGATCTCATCGCTGCCCTCCCAGCACGAGCTTTCATTGCACAACTGGCTGCCCAGACGCAGCCCTGTACTTGGAGCTACAGGCAGGCTTGCCCAGGACCAGGGCACCCCCATTAAGCCCCCCCCACCCCACCCTCGCTGCTGGAGCTGTTCCTTCCTCAGCCTGATGCTGATCTGGGTCTTTTCTGCTGTTTCTGAACACGAGTTCTCATCTCATTCAGGTGTGTCATTCAGTGGAAATATTTTGTAAATGCAAATAAAAAGAAATAAATCTATTCAATACCTCGGTCTCGAGGATGGGAAACAAGTAGTGGGAGACGCCCGGGTGGGGAGGTTTCACCGTTGCTGCCGCTGGTTAGGATTTCTTGTGGGTGTAGCCACTGGAGCATCCATCAATAGTTGGGAAGGGAGCTACACAGACCTGCGAGGGCTTGGGGCTGATCCCTCCGGGCACCCCTTGTGTGGCCACCGTTGCCGGGGACGGCCTCGCACCCCATCCTTTCTGATCTATAAGGGCACAACAGGGCGCAGGTAAAGGTTCTGTCGGCCGGGGGCCGGCGGCACCGCGGGCGTCTGTATCCATCAGGCAGAGCAAGGCAGAAGCGGGTACGTGGTGAACAAATTCTTTTGTGAACACTGGGAAACGGTTTTTACTTTTCAACTCTGTCAATATGATCTAGCTCTGTCTGTCTCTCTATATATGTACAAACAGTATATCACAATGTTGCCTTTTTTGTTGGAAATATCAAAGTACAAAGATTGTAAACCAAATCGGTGTAATAAAAGTTTCAGATGATTCACTGAGGTGGCTGCCAGCGGTGGGTCTGTCAGCACGGGTGCTGGGCAGGGCTGGGAGATATGTGAAGCCCCTGCCTTGCTCAGGGGGTGGGAGGGGATGGAAGTCACGTAATTCCCTGCTGACCCCTCCTGCGTGGGGCAGTGGAAGGACCGAGGCAATCGGGTATGTGCCCTGTCCTGTCCTCGGGTGGCCACAGCCCGTGGGGCAGAAGGAAGCTGCTCCGTTTTCAACCCTGTGGGCTGTGTGGGCCAGCAGTCCTGCAGGGACCCCTCTAGCTCAAAGTTATGCAAAAAACAGATTTTTTTTTTTTTTTGACAGGTTTGCACAGAAGGGCACTACCAGTTAAGGTAAGCATCTAGTTGTAAAGAATTCACCTGTTTGCAAAGCAGTCTAGCACTGGTCAAAGGCATAGCAACCCAAGCCAGGAAACCATGGTGGAGAGACCCATCATTTATTGAATTTTTTTTTTTTTTTTTACTTTTCACCACCCATATCTGAGACTTTAGACAGATTTGCTATAAAAGCAAATAAATCCTTGAGCAGAGCAATAGCAAGAAAAAGCTGGTGAGGAACCAGAGACAACATCCCCTCTATCCCTGTGCATCTCATGTCCTCCTCAGCAAAAAGCCTAAAAGGGCTGCCTGCCCTGAAGGTAGGTCTGGACTAGACCATTTAGATGGTGGAGACTTCACCTGAGCTGCTTTACAGGTGGAACAACATCCAGTTGCCTGAACTAAGCTTGCTGCTAGAGCACCTAAGAAACACCACAGGAGGTGGGATGTAGTCTTGGGTACAGTGGGAGAGAGGGCTCAAGAGGCAGATTGCTTCGGTGATGCCACTCCAGTCCCATGAGGTCTCATGTCTGTCTCATATTAAGTCACGGGTTGGATGATGGGCATCTGGGAGAGGCTGCGGTGACAGCCACAACTTGAGTATCTCCAACACGGCACCTGCAAAACTCATTGCTCTCTGGAGCATTTTCTTCAGAGGGGTTTGGCGGGGGGATGCTGCAGAGACCCCAGCCTCACTGCTTCCCGGTTGCCCCACACAATTTGGTGAATGAGGTACTCGGTCTCTTGGCCCACCTCTGCCAGGCGGAGGTCGAACTCGGTCAAAGTCTTATTATCCGCCAACCCTTCAAGCAGCTGCTTCCCACCATCCTGCAAATGAGTGAGAAGGGGAAGTTAAAGGAGGAGATCCAAAAGTGAAGTGTATCGCTCCCTTTCCCACCTCCCCAGGGCAACTTCTCCTGCAGGTGATGGGGAGCCCATGAGATGGTGCCAAAAGGGATGAAGGCCTTCACCCAAGCCCGAAATGTTGCTCACAGGAGAAGTACAGGGAAGGAGTGTAACCTTATGCAGCACTCTGTGATATGACACATGCTAATGACCCCCTCTGGCTACCATGTCAGGAGTCCTCAAGCTCAGGCTGGTTAATAGCATGGCTGGCAATGATAACCTGAGAGGAGTCTCTGCTCTCCCCTGTCCCCCGGTCCCCAGCTCGCTGCTGGCTGGGGACAAATGTCAGTGTGATGAGTACGCTGCTCCTCATCGTGGCTGTGGTGAGAGCCCCAGTGCTGGCATCTCCTGCCTGGATGCCATTTCCCAGGCTGCGTCGGCTTTCCTGAGGGGAACATCTCACGCAACTGAAGTCCAGCCTGCATGCGACCAAAAAAGCGATGTAGGTAGCCTTAGGGAGGCAACTCATTTCGGGGCTTTTCCCTCCCTTACCTGAAGCACTGTCTTTAGGAATGTGACAATTTGACTTTTTTTTTCCCCACAGCTCTTCTCTTTCCGGTACCAAATACAACTCCTGCTCCCATCTCGTCTATCCAGGCGGTCCCCTCATCCCAGCACCCTGCCTCTTAGACCCTTTGCCAAAAAGATCAAAAAGGACTGGGAAGGAGTCTCCTTTTAATGGGATAGAGAGGTCGGAATTTGATGCGTCTCTAGCAGAGACCTCCATTTCCCCAAAGATAACACCACCAGCCCACTCGGGCTGCTGTAGAGCTTCACAAATGGGTAATGGGAGATGCTAAGCATAGAGATTATTATTTACTAAGCAAAAATCCTTCTATCCTTTCCAACCTTTGCCCCTGTGTATCATTAAACTCAAATGGTTTTCCATGTCCAGGAGCATAAAACTCAGAGCTCACGAAAGGTTTCTGCCATCAAATCCTTTTAAAACCATTGTCAAACACATTGATGCCAATATTCCTGCCAGCAGGGACAGCTGGTCTTGCTGTCTCTTTGTTGTGACAGTGAGAAAAATTGAGGCAGCGCAGAAAGTTTAAAAGCCAGCATGATTGCATTTGGCTGTCTAGTTTCAGATTTCTAAAGCTCTTTTTAAATCAGCAGAAGAGGAGCGGTCTGGTTTGTGGGCATGTTGCATACTGCAGGTCTTAGGGATGTAGCAAGATCTGTGGATGCTCCTCTGTCTAGAAAATGTAAGCCTGTGGTTTAGGAGCCACTTGCAAGCACCCAGACGTGACACTTTTGACCTACCGCACCTCTCCAGAGCTGCAGGGTGGGTTAAAGGAGCTCAACAACCCAGCCGATTTCCTAACAGCCTCCTCTGAGCACGTGATGGACAGGAGAGATTCTGGGAAGGGTGACACTATCTGTGTGCTGCGGAGTGACAGATGGCACAGCAGATCCAAAGCACCGAGGATATGCATAAGGCCCTCGTCTCATGCCGCCTACCATTATTATCTACTCCCACGTGTGTGAAGCGGTTGTGATTTTTTTCCCAGACTTTCTCCCTGGTTTTCAGTTTCCTGGGGGGGGAAAGTCCCTCTCTGCCCAAAAGCCTGGAAGGCAGTTTCAGCCCTGTGAACAGAGCTAAATGTAACGAGTGAGAGATAAATGAGTGTGTGTGCACAGATGATGTCCTTCTCCTTCCTGCCGTCTGCTAGAGTCTCTTCCCTGCTCGCAACTGATGGTTATCGCAGCAAGACTGCAAAGTGAGGGATGCATTTGCCTTTCTGGCTTCGAGGCAGGGCAGGCTCAGCATCTGCTTTGCAAGGCCACCACGCAGGCTCACAAACCGCAGGGAGAAGGGGTTTCTCTTACCAGCCCCAGGGGGTTGCATGAGAAGTTGATGCTCGTCAGGGTGGTGTTCTGAGCCAGGACCTGGGAGAAAAGCGTAGCGGTTGGCTCTGCCAGGTTATTACTGCCCAGATGGATGGACTTCAGGGTGGTGTTGGTCAGCAGGGCACGGCCGATCGCCTCCCCGCCTTTGTCCTCCAGGCAGTTGAGGCGTAGATTCAGAGAGGTCAGGGTGGAGTTCTCAGCCAGGGCTCGAGCAAGAGCTTGACCCCCTGGGTGACGGATCTGGTTGTTACACAGATCGAGGGTTTCTAATTTGCTGCGGTTGATCAACTTGCCAACAGCTTCTGCCCCCTTGTCCCTGATGAGATTGTGGGACAAGTTCAGCTCCACCAAGGAGGGGTGATCCAGCAAGTTACGGACCAGCAGCCTGGTCTTGTCATCATCCACTTTGCTTCGTGTCAACTTGAAAACCTGTGGGGATAAAGAACAGGGACACTAAAACAGCCAACGCTGTGGATTGAGCTTTGTACAAGACGTCGAGGGAGTTAAGCCTATGGTCCACCAGAGAGGATTCATCTCCCTTCACTTCAGACACCTTTAGCCAGTAGGCTCAAGGAGTTGCTTTCATAGTGGGCAGGGTACTGCCAGCAGGCAGGACATGCCACTGATGTCCCAGGTCTGTTCTAGGGAGAAATGGTTCATCTCCTGGGAATGCCTGTTCCTCCCCTCTGACCCCACCAGCTCTCTGACACAGGGGGGCTAAAGTAAAACACGATAAAGCTGCCCAAATATCTGCAGAGAGTAACAGCAGAGCTCACCCCAGCTCGCGGTTGAACACTACCTGAACGAACACATGCAGCGGTGGTAACTACAATGCTCTCTCTATGAAGGGCAATGGCCCGCATGTCCAGGGCACCTTAATAGCCACAGGAGAGGTAATTTCTCTTCAGGAAGCCGAGCAGATAAATATTTCCCAAAGCATGCCAATCTGTGGGGAAAGCGTTCACCCAGCTCGCTCTGGATAGCAATGCCCGCTGACGTTTTGGAGGGGCTGAGTATCTGCCCTGCGGTTGCCACAGAGCTGAAGATGGTGTTAGTGCCCAGAAGGAAACCCCCTCATCACTCTAAGGTAAATGTAAGTATTTCCCCGTACTCTTCCTGGGGTCTCTGCTCCTCTGGGGCACGTTGACTTGTATGTACTAAGCATAACTACCAAAAAACTCCTTATGAACAACTCTCTCTGGGCTTCTCCTCTCCTCCCTCCCATAACTATGTGAGGAGGTAAAACAGGAGTGTTGCTTTCTCTTGCGCTACAGGGAACATGTTTTGTAGGAGCAAGTATTTTTCTCACCGACCCTCTGACAACCTGTTCTAACAAGGACATGTGCAGAACAAGATACTCAGCACCAGGCCAGCAAGTTACCATCTCTGCATTCTGCCAGACTGCAGCTTGCAAAAGGAAGGGTGCTGCCAGCAAGCAAAACTGGTCCCTGCGTTTCTAGCCCTGGGCAATTTGAAGATCTAGCTGGGGAGGGAAGGTTCAGTTTGGGGTACGTTACTTTCAAGTTGTGGCACATCTTCACGGCGACAGCCAGGTTGCAGGAGTCCTGGTGGGTGAAGTTAAAGAGGGTCCACTCAAAGTTCATGCCGCAGTCCTTCACACCATAAGTGAGGTGAAGCTCTTCAAGGTGGGGGAGAGCAGTAATGAGGATTCCCAGATCGTAGTGATGCATGGAGACCTCGCCGAATCCAAAATCACTCCCTGTATCAGAGAGGTCATCCCTCTCCTCCTTTTGATCCACCTGCACCGGTGGCAGGAACTGATCAATCTCCAGTTTCCGTACATAGTCTTTGCAGAGCGGGATGAGCTCTAGGACCTGGTTGGGGTCCGTGGTGTTAGGGATGAAACATTTCAGGATGTTCTCCAGGTGACGTTCGAAGAACATCCGTTTCCAGCTGTCTCCATAGTTGGAGATGTCACACACTTGCCAGCGCTCGGTGCAGCACCTCTTCCAGTAGTCCTCATCGCTTATTAGGTTGGCAGTCACAGCAAGTGGGAGGCCAGTGGAGAGCCTGTCCAGCACCTTCCTTTGGTGTTCAGGCAGAAGACAGTCCAAAACAGGGTTCTCTGGAGGGGATGAAGAGGAGGAGAGGTTGGTCAGGGCTGTAGGAACCATGGCTTCCACTATGGTCCTGCCCGAGCCCCCAGCTGTGTGCCCATGCCCTCCCCTCTGCTGATCCTGGCTCTCTTCTCGGTTGCCAGCAGCTGGTGCAGGGAGCTAAGCTGGCAGAAAATGTGTAGGATTCATCTCCTACGTTTCTGTGTAGGATTTCTAATTTTTACAATAAAACATCAGCGTAATTGGGTTTACTCCCATAATATTTGGGAATTGCACTAGAAACTTAGCTCCGGTTTAAATTTAGTTTGAATGCAGTTTATATTCAGAGCAAGACTTCTGCTCCCAAGAGAGCTAATTCAGCCTTGCAGCGATGGGAGAGCTTGGCTTGTCATTTGCTGAACTTTCTCCCTTTGGTTTCTAAGCGTATTGAAGGACAATATTTGAGAACAACGCCTGTGCGCTCTTCATGCAAGTCCTCGTGCCTTTTTATCTTATCTCAAATGTCTGTCTTACCCCAAATTGATTCCTGTTCCTTTCCACTGAGACACACTCTTCGCCTTTAGATCTTTGTTTAAATAAAAATTCTCTTTCCCCAGGAGCTTTCTCCCCTCAGTCCCAGTTCTTGCCCTAAGTCTCAGCTGGCTTCTGTCTGTTAGAAGGTCTTTGTGGTGAGAAATGCCAGAGAAAAGCCGTGCGTACTCACACCCTGAATGCTTGGTGACATGGCTACAGTAGTGTTGAGTAACAGAAATCATCAGTGGAGAGGCTTATCTGCGCATGGGAAATCAGATTTTCAGACACAAGACGGGGTTCGCTTTATGTTTCCCCTGTCCCGGTGGCATTCCCTTCCTGAGGACATCCAGAGTTTTACCACAACCTCTTCCTGGAGTCTGTTCTCCAGTGTCCTGCCGTGGGACTGCAGTGCCCTCCTCTGCAAAGCCCCACGGGCAGAAGCAGAGGTGGGACACGTACGGGCAGAACCGGGCTAACTTCTCTCGGGCTCACCACAGCAGTGGCCAAGATGCAGCCACACAGCTCAGGTAATGGCACGAAGGTCCCCAAGACACCGACCAAACTGCTTTTGTGTGCACACAAGGTAGGTCCAATCCACTTGGCATCGGACTGACTGACCTGACTGCAAGGGTGTCCCAGCTCAGACCCCCAAGTACCATCAGCTCCTGCCCTAAGGCAGCGCTGAGCTCCTCTCTACCATCTTACAACCCCACTGTGGACACAGCCTTAGACCTGTCTTTGGTCTTTGCTGCCACTTCACTTCACAGCCCAACAGACAGGTAGGCTCTTCCTTTCCCCCTCCCAGTCGGTTCCCAGATAAGACAAGTTTTTTCTATTTTGCTATATTTCATCAGTCCACCTGCTTCAAAAACACCTTCCTTGCCTGAGGATATAGCTTGTCACATCACCACCAAAAGCCGTGGAGAAGGCCTTAGACTCTGAGTACAATATGAATTCCGAGATGGTAGCTCCTCCGAGCAGGGAGCAATTCTCCATCTCTTTGTACAGCACTCAGCACAACGGGGCTCCATCCTTGAGTGCTGCTGTAAAGTGTGCGTGAATCAGGGGAAGGAAACCATGAGTCCTCAGCCCCGGCCATGGTTGAGGTAAGTGAGTCCAGCAGAGCACGGAAGGAAAAACAAAATGGTAGGACAAGGTTAGGGCAGAGTCACATCTTGGATAGCAGCCCAGAGGACTACAGCCATCCCTGGAGTGTACAAGTACATACTTAGCAACTAAACAGTTTGTTTAACTAGCCGCCTGAGGGGATGTTTCTCCCCATCTGTTCCTTTGGCAGGGCTGGGTACCACGTTTCAGATGCATCTGCCTGCCTCGGTGACCCTCTGCTCCCCGGGACGGACCCTCTCTCTCCATATCTCCCAGAGGAAACGCGCTCCCGCTTACTTTCGAAATTGTGAACGATGTGCTGGAGGCAGAGCTCAGTGAGGTGGGGGACAGTGACGAGGGACCACTCGGGGTCCTCAATGATGCGGTGTGTATAGTGCGAGTCTGCAGCGAGGCTGGCCTGGGATGGATTCAGCGAGGGAACGGCTCTGCTCCTGCCACCGGCTGCTGGCTGCTGCATCCTGCTCAGCATCCACTTCTCCTTCAGGAGAAAAAGAGGAAAATTGCTTGAGAGTCACCACCGCATTTTCCAACAACTGGACTGCCTGCAAAAGTAAAAGGCAACTTTAGAGAGAGGCCAGCGATAA
The DNA here is from genome assembly GCF_000690535.1 of Cariama cristata. Lineage (NCBI taxonomy): Eukaryota > Metazoa > Chordata > Aves > Cariamiformes > Cariamidae > Cariama > Cariama cristata. The sequence goes on from NW_009601111.1 coordinate 26,638, forward strand.
GAATGGTCTGCTCACACTGCTCTCCTGTAACACACTCAGCCCCTGCCCTTTGGCTGCCTCCTCTGCTTGGACTGGAAGTACTCTGCAGGAAAACCACTATTATTCACCCTTGTCTTTACACCCTGCCCTGTACAAAGAGGTCTCTAGGTACCACATGTAATAAACAGATAATAACGTGGTGTAAATTCAGTGTGCTGGTGAAGAGGATGGACAGGAATTGATTGTTTACTGTCTTCTCCAATAAAAGAAACAGGTGAAGCTGGCAGGAGCTGGCTTTAAGGTAAAGGAAAATGATGGTTCTTCACAGGGTCTGCAGTTGAACTGGGGCATTCCTTGCCATGGGATGTCATGGATACGGAGAGGCTGTGCAGGTTCCAGGACAAGTCCATGGAAGAGAAACCCCTTGAGAATGACTCAGTGCACAGAAACCACATCTGGCTCAGTGGGAGCTGAACACAGCTGGAGGCGGGGAGAGTGCTGGAGGAAAGAAACACACGTCCTTGCATAGTTTTTCTACTCTTCTCCACTGGCAGAGATGGGATACTGGGCCAGACCATTCCCTGGTTTGATCCAGTATGTCTGTTCTTATGACTCTTTAAAGACAGATGCTTTACAGATGAATACACCCTAAGTGTATTCTTTTTTTTTTTTTTCCTCCTGCTTTTTCCAATTACTCTCCAGCTGAACTCCTTCCAAATGTCCATTAACTGATGAGACGGGTCATCCCTGTTCAGACCACACTGAGCCTCAGCAGATATGAGCTAAAAGAACTAGGATCTGATTGCCAGTTTACCGACGGCAGCTTGATTTTTAGAGGGTATGTAACCCACGGCACGTATGGGACTGCCAAAGGGACTCCTGGAGACCGAGCAGGACACGCAGCTGCCCTCAGGCAGAGCCAAAACCCAGCTCTAGGAACAGTGCAGCCCTTCCAAATGTCAGATGAAACTCGCTGAGCGAAGCTGGACGTCAGCCGGTGTGTGCAGCCCCGGCGTCGGCTGGCCTCAAAGCAGAAGCAGACAGCTCGGGGGGGTCCGTGTCCGGGCTGCTGAGGACCTCAGCTGATTCCACCATCCCCACTCAGTATTTGGTGTGACGCCAGCAAAAGCAACAGTGTGTTGTGCTTTTGTCGGTGTGCGACAGCGAGCCCGCAAAGCGTCTGAATCAACCCCAGGCCTGCGGTGCTGGGGAGGGGGCTGACTCTGATGCTGAATCACTGCTCGCACTGCATCCACTCCCACCACCCCCAGCACCGTACGCACACCCCACCGGCTCCGCTTACTGCCAGGGGAAGGACTTTTTCACTGCTGCATCCCCTCCGCCTCGGCTGTAAGAGTGTCAGAGCTAGCATGCCAACAGCCAGGTTTGCTAAGTGTAGAATCATGGAATCATTATGGTTGGAAGAGACCTCAAAGATCATCAAGTCCAACCTTCTACCCACCATGCCCACTAAACCCACTAAACCATGTCTCGAAGCACCACATCTAAACGTTTTTTAAACACCTCCAGGGATGGTGACTCCACCACCTCCCTGGGGAGCCCGTTCCAACGCCTAACGACTCTTACAGTGAAGAAGTTCTTCCTAATATCCAACCTGAACCTCCCCTGGTGCAACTTGTATTTGAACACCGGAGAAGCGCTGTAATTCCCTATCAATAAGCCAAGTCAACAGTGCTAATACATTCTTCTTCCCGCCCACTTGACATCAGTCACCTATCCAAAAAATGCTTTATTAAATGATATACGACGCATGGGATCATGTAGTAAATTCCCAGTTTATGCCATCTAACGCCCAGATTAGGCGGAAAGGTAAATGATACTAAAACTTTTGAAAAAAAGAAATCACGCTTCCTTTCACAGGAAGAAGCGGACAGAAATCCACTCACACAGCCAACTTATGCTGCTACCTAGCACCCCTAACAAACCTTCTTCAGTTAAACCTGTTTTGATCTGGAAAGAAAAGATTTCTGCTCTTTTGATTCACACCAAAGCCCAGAGAGACCGAAAAAGAAGAGTTGCTTGGAGCTCAGTGACCTTTGGCTGATGCCTCCTACCAGCAGTACGGTGATCCAAGAAATGGAGCAACTGCAAACACTGCATTTACCGGAGAGTTTGTAAGCGCAGGAGAAATTCTTTCTGAGGGTGGTTATGGCCCAGCCAAGACAGCGTTCACATCGAACCTCAGTCTACCCAGAAATGGATCGCCGCAGCAGCATCCTGAAAATGCCAGCTCTTCTGCAGGTGTCCCGGCCTTTGTGCTGTCCTGGTAGGCTAGCGGGGACATCGCAAGCCATCCCCAGCGCTGGCTAACACCGTCGGTCCCGCTCCTGCCTGCGGGGACTTGCCACGCTCCCTTGCGCTTTGAAAGGCTGATGCTGAGCGTGCGTTAGGACAGCATATTGCAGGCTCATCAAGGGGCTGAGTCTCTGCAATGGGCTTTAAGTAAGTTGAAAAAAACCCCAAAAACCCAAACCAACAAGCGTGCCAAATGGGGAATCTGTTTAGCTTCAGATATAATGCAATTTGTCTGTAATGGGAGATTGGGCAGAATGAGGCCAGACGGCCATTTGGGAGTATGGTTACTATCATCGCTGTACTTCAGGTTGTGCAAAAGGCCGACGCTGTGGTCCTGACTACCTGTCAGCATGGCCGGGTAAGGGTCGCTACCCCAAAGGGATGGCAGAAACACAAAACCACTTTAGGACCTGAGCATCGCCCACTCGAGCCCGGCCCGCTCAAGCTGGCTCTGTCGTGACAACGCTCACAGACTCCAAGAGGAGTCTCTCACCCCTGGGAGGCAGGGAAAACATCTGGCTCCTCCTAAACACCCCGGACCCCCACCAACCCCCCGGCCCAACTCCCTGAAATGCCGTGGCGTGACCCCACGCTCCCTCCTCCCACGAAGCTCCTCTCCACAGTCCCCGAGAGGGAAGAAAAACTCATTAGCCCACCCCTTAATTAAGACTAAG
>NW_009601112.1:0-1104 GCF_000690535.1 Cariama cristata
GATTCCACACCCTCTTCCTCATCGGATGATGAAGAGCTGGATGAAGATTTTGAGAAGCCTAGGAAGCGCAGCTGTAACAGAGATTTAAGAAGGTTAATGCAATTGGAAAATAGGGGAGGGAGGAGTCTACCTGGGAGGAGTCTGCCTCTGCCTAACCGCAAAGTGTTGTCCTCTTCATCTTGGACACTTTCTAAATTGGGCAATCTTTAATCATGTCTGTTGGTACTGACACCTGTAACTGGACTCTCTAAAAGTGGATTTTTAGAATTGATTTTTAGTGAGCAATTTGATTTCTAGGTGGGAATGGTGGGAGGAACATTTACATGTAATTCTTTCTATAAAGTTCTCCTGCTCCTATGCTTTCCAGTAGTTTAATCTGAAAGAAATCGACCGTGACAGAAAATGTTATCAATAGAAGAAATGGTGGAAGTTTTGTTACTTAACAAATGCTCTAGGAAAACTCTTTTAGTAACAGTCCAACAAGTAAGTTTTCTGCCCGGTGCCTTTCAGGCATGTGTGTTTTCTGGCACACGCATCCCAAAGTCCTGGGGAAGGACCAGCAGTGGTGGACAGCCTTTATAACAGTCATCCCTACTGAAATAAGTGTCCCCTTGGGCTGTAACTTTTTGAATGTAGAAATAAAAAAATCTTTGAAAGATGTCTGTGTGGTTTGGGGGGCTCTTCCATCACACAAATCAAGGTGAGTTCACAGTCTCCACATATGGTATCACTTGTTCTAAGCTTGCATTCGTCTATGTGGAATGTTGACTGGCATGGATATTTGTAAGTGCTAAGAGTTGTTAAAATAATTAACTCGGTTTAACGTCTGGAGGGACCATTTTCCTTTATTTACTCATGGACCTTAAACACAAACCTATCTGAATGACTATTTAACTATTTAGGAAGTTTATGCTCGTTTATAAGGTCATCTGCATTCCCTTGCCGTCATTATAAAAGCAAAAATCTTCTAGCTGCCCCTTAAGTCAGAAAGCACCTTTCTCTTTCTCCTCAATTCAAATCAGGTGTCTTCCACTGAACTGTCGGAAAGAAGAGTTAAAGGGAATTCAGAAGGATCGAATGAAAATAGGAGCAAGTCTGGCTGAT
>NW_009601113.1:0-1518 GCF_000690535.1 Cariama cristata
CCTGTTCCAATGCTTGATAACCTTTTTGGCAAAGAAATTTTTCTCCCTTTTAAAAAAAAAAAGCTGGTGAGCTGCCCGAGAGAGAAAGACCTGGGAGTGTTAGTCAACAGCCAGCTGAACATGAGCCAGCAGTGTGCCCAGGTGGCCAAGAAGACCAACAGCATCCTGGCCTGTATCAGAAACAGCGTGGCCAGCAGGACCAGGGAAGGGATCATCCCTTTGTACTCTGCGCTGGTGAGGCCGCACCTTGAATACTGTGTTCAGTTCTGGGCCCCTCACTACAAGAAGGACATTGAGCTGCTGGAGCGTGTCCAGAGAAGGGCAACAAAGCTGGTGAAGGGCCTGGAGAAAAAGCCCTACGAGGAGCAGCTGAGGGAGCTGGGGTTGTTTAGTCTGGAGAAGAGGAGGCCGAGGGGAGACCTGATCGCCCTCTACAACGACCTGAAAGGAGGGTGTAGTGAGGTGGGGCTTGGGCTCTTCTCCCCAGTCATTAGGCATTGGAATGGGCTCCCCAGGGAGGTGGTGGGATCACCATCCCTGGAGGTGTTCAAAAAACGTTTAGATGTGGCGCTTCAAGACGTGGTTTAGTGGGCATGGTGGCATCAGGCATACGGTTGAACTTGATGATCTTTGTGGTCTCTTCCAACCAAAACGATTCTATGATAAACCTCCCCTGGCACAACTCGAGACCATTTTATCTAGCACCTGCCCTCCTCATCTGGCTCACGGTCTCCATCACCCAAAGGAAGCCTCCATCATTGCCTGTTCTTCTCATGGGACAAGTTTGCAGGTGCTGGGTCTGCAGCACCCCCCCCCAAGTCCCTGTGCCCATCTCCCCTAGCTACTCACTTTTTCAAGTTAATCTCATTGTTCTTGGCCACCCCAAGGGCAGCATGGGCCCTTTGTGCCTTGTGTGGTGCCACTTTCACAGCCTCCTTCTTCCCTGCCACCACCTGGTTCTTGTGAGCCTGTTTGGTCAGAACAGAGGTATACAGAGGAATGCAGAGGGGAGCCAGGTGTGCCCTGCAGGGAGATCTCTCCTCCTCCTGACAAGGCATGGGACACCCCCCACTCTGTGTGCTGGAGCAGATGCCCACTCCCGTGGGGGGCTCACAGAGGGCACCAAAGCTCCCATCCCCACAGAAGCACTCACATTGGTGATGTCCCCAAACGCCGACCTCTTCTTGGGCCCGCCCTGGGGTGAGGATGGAGACCTCTTGGCCTGACAGCTCTCCTCCTGCAGTAGAGGCCATTAGAAGATGGGGGGCCAGCTGCCCCACAGGAGGCCCCCGTACCCCTCGCCTGGCTCAGGACTCACCTTCTCAGGCTTGGCATTCTCTGCAGCAGGGCCCACCTTGCCCATTCGGGGCTGCTTGGTGGCCGGCATCTTGGCATTGCGTGGCAACGGCATCCTCTCCTTCGGCCTCTGCGAGCAAGCTGGGAGCAGAGCAGAGTTTGATGTGGCCAGCTGCCTACCCCCAGGGACACCCCCGAGGGCCAGGGGCAGAACAATGGGGC
>NW_009601114.1:0-249 GCF_000690535.1 Cariama cristata
AGTTATCTTACTAAAAGGCAGCGGGGGTGTTGTTTGAAGCAGTTGGACACTCAGCAGTGGTGTCCCAAAAGTCCACAACAATCCTTCTGAGTCTTTCCACTGCTTTGCCTTGAGGACAGCCACCCCTAACAAATTAGTTGGGATATTTCTGACCACCATCATAATAGTGATCGTGCTTTCCTCTCCTGGTAATGTTAGTTTTACCGGAGCAATAGTCATGGCTTCTGTTGTCCCTAAAGCATTCAGGAC
>NW_009601114.1:589-922 GCF_000690535.1 Cariama cristata
GATTTTGCCACTTTGATATCAATTTGATCAGCTTTTCAAGGGGTAAACCATCCATTATGTCTTTGGGGATTCCCTTCTTAATTCCCAAAAGCCACCACTGTTGTCGGATCAGGGACTGTCCTCCCTTCTCTGGTTTAAAATGCAGATGCTCTTTTCCTAGAGAATTAAAGGCAGCTGCAGCTCTGCTGAAAGGGAGGGGTGGATTTTTAACTCCTACCTGATGGATTCCCCTCAACTTTTCTTCTGGAGCTTTTACAGGGCCATATTTCCTATTGTAATCTATCAGTTCTTGGGCCACCTCGCCCCATGTCCACACCTTTTTATCATTCGATG
>NW_009601115.1:0-13236 GCF_000690535.1 Cariama cristata
CGGGGAGATGCTTGTTTTAAAGTGAAACCTGCGACTCGTGTCATGTCTCCGGTGGGTCTGGAGGGAAGCGGCCGCATGGGTGCCGGGAGCGGGTAACTCGGGTCTTCACGCCACGTCTTTCCCTCCACCTAAAGCACAGGAGAAGCGGTGCGCAGGCTGTTCACGCTTAGTCCTCGCTGGAAAAGCGAGGTGCCTGCCGGAATCGAAGGCGTTGCAGGGAAACGGGGTAACCGTGAACCGGCAGCCTACGTCCCCGTTGGGGTTGCCCTTGAAAGGCAGAGGGACTCGCCATCCTCCAGACCCGGCGCAGTCAGAACGCAGCCTCACACCTGCCTTTTCTCAGAAGATCGGTGCTGCGCGCCCATCGGCAAAGGTTATCGCCAAAACCTCCTCCTTTATGCAATCTGAGTCATGGTGCTCGCAGCCATGCAGGATCTGCTACTCACTTTTTCCCACAAACACACACTCTCTTACTGAGAATTTTGGAATGGTTACCACCTAAAACCTCAGCTTGTGCTGCTCTTGGGACCTTTTTTTTTTTTTCTTTTTTAAAAAAATTTAGTTGAAGCGTGTATTCCTTCCTGCTCAGTAGAAGCTTGGAAAGAGGATCTGGATGAACGCCGGAGGTAACTGAGAGGAACTCAAGGAGGTTAAATTGATGTCCCTGGCTTTTTTCTTTCCCTGCATGGGTTAAGGAGGGGGATGTGGCTTGACCATTGTTCTGGAAAGCTGAGGGTAAAGAGTATTGTTAGCAAACTGCTATTTAGGAGTATGTGGTCCAGACAGTGCCGTTTGCTGGTTCTAGTCCTTGCAGCTCTTGGAGAACGTAAATGAAAAACCCAGTCACATGTTGACCACGCTCAGCTCTGTAAAACGGAGCGGGGTCAGAAATAACGACAGTTTCCTGATGTTTTCATTCCTTATTGACTGTGCCCCTAAGAGGGTATGCAGGCATATCTCCTTTCTCCAAACAACTGCGACCGCGGTTCCGATGCTGCGGGAAGTCAAATAGCCCATTCAGTCACAGCGGGAGCGTGGTCATGTGCTTCCAAATTACGCACATGCACAGAAGTTTGTGGGACTGAGGCTCTATTATCACATAACGTTGGTCTTGGTTGAATCAAGTTACGACGGGATGTGGCCCGTTGCTGCAGATGAAGCCAAGCTTTGTTTCTGTGTCCGTGAGCGATTCTGCTGGGTATGTGATTTAAAATGCGGTCGTTGAAGTACGGATTCTTGTGTCCCCCCGGAGTGGAAGGCTCTTGGGCACAAACCCGTGGGATTACTGGGATGCCGACCTCCCACACGGGTTCCCCTCGTTTCCTGAGCTAGATTGGGATCTGTTATTTCAGTGCTCCTTCTTATCATTCGGTCTGTTGTGTGTCCTTCAGTAACCTGGCTTGCTTATCACTTACTTAAATGTAGTTGGGGTTGAGAGGCAGCGCGGGGCTTTTGTTTAAGGTTGCGTTGGAAGGCACAGGTCCCGAAAAGCTGGCGTAGAGGAGCACCAGGGAAAGGCTGAGCTTCTGCAAATCCTCCCAGGTGTGTGTGCTTGCTCAGAGAGGGCCAAATTCAGTTTCCAGATGACGGCTTCCAGCATGCACCCAGCGCCTCTTACCCTCAATCCAACTGGGATTTCTGTGAAGTTGGTGGTCGCTTTGCGCAAGGATAGAGCTGGAGGTGGGTGGTGTAAATTCTTAGTCGCTGTCACCAATGCTGTGGTTGCATTGCTGAGAAACAAAGGCGAAAATGTACCTTTGGAGCTGGGTTTTTTTCCCTTGCTCCTCTTTCTCTCCGTCCCCGCTGGGGTTTCGCTCTTTCCTCTGAGCCTTTCCCTGCAGCTCCTCGCCACCCCCATCTCCCCCTGCCACCCGCAGGCTTCTCGCTCCTGGTTTCTCCTACCTTGGTTTGGTCAGCAATAAACAGTGCCAGTAGTTAAATGTGACATCATTTGGGTCGGGTTGACGCTGTGGTTAGATTAATAAAAGCTGTGGGGAGGTGGCGTGTTCCTGAGCCGTTATTCCAGGCTGCTGCCCACCTCGGCCCGTGATGCTTGCCGAAAGCTCGCAAGCCGGGAGAGGTGGGCACCTGCATCTCCTCCTGCAGATGAAAATGGGGATGGTACAGGAGCGGAGTATGGCACACAGGGGTGATCGCTTTTGACAGAGTAAAGGTATTAAGTGTGTGCGTCCTTAGGAGGTGTCATACATTTCTTTAAAACAGTGCAACTAAATGCTACGTTAATTGGATCCTTGATTCCCTGTGAGTAGAGGCAGAAGGCAGGGAGGTGTGGACGTACCCCCTTCTCTCCTGTCCCTCTGCCTCACTACTGCCTGCTCCCCTGCTTTGCAATTGTGCGGGTCCTGCAGCTTTCTGCCTCACGAAGGTATTTGTTAGCTCACCATTTTGCTGAAATCGGTCTCAGACCCTTAAAAAAAAAAAGTGCAGTGGTGTTTGATGTAGCAGGATTTGGTGGCTTTGTGTTAGTAAGTGGTCAGAATGAGTAAAATTCACCCCCCCCCTCCTGTCACCACCAAGTGCAAGATTTCAAGTTAAGATTTAAAAGTGAGAGGTGTAGAAAGCCGTACTTCATAAACTTCTGGGAATCTCTGCTTCTGTTCGATAGGTCTTTAATAGTATAAAAATGTTAATTCCGTTTTAGTCAAATCGCTAAGCGCTGGTTTTTGTGTTGTCTTTGGAGACTTTAGAGCTGCCCCCTTATTTTTTTTTTTGTCCTCTTCAGTGGAGAAATGAGGCGGCCTGCGTGCACTTCACAGGAAATGAGCGTCTGATACAGCCTTGCCGGCCGCGCGTTTCCAAGAACTGCTCTCAAGGTATTTTGATAATGCACATTCTCGCCGCCTGCTCCCTTCCTGCTCCCCATGCGCTCTCTGTGCTTCTGCCTGTTCGCAAACACGTGTGAAGTATGGGGGAAAGAATCAAGCCTGGTGCCAAGGTTAAGTTTGCATGTAGGCTGCTTTAGCTTGACGTTGGAACGGCGGCTGGCAAAATTGGGTTAAGCTGGCAGCATTCGGTTGCCTTTGTTGCAGAGAGTTTTTTGTCCTCCCCCTCACTCCCTGCAAATGCTGACGAAAAATTTTGTCTTCAGATTGTGACTTGTGCAACGAGGGTTTGGGTGGTTTTTTTTTTTCCTCTGTGTGTGATTCTGCAGTTCAGAAACAGTTTGAATCTGCTTACTTTTGTACTTCCCCGGTAGCAAAGTTTATTTGGAAACGTGGGCTAAGGCTGTCAGGGAAGAAAATAAGTGTGTGACAGTTAGAAAATGTCAAAAAGATCTCTGTTCCTGTTCCTGCAATCTGAACTGCACGGCCGGGCTGCTGTGCAGCCTGCTGGAGCGGCGGGGGGCTCCGCGTGGGTTTGCCTGGCTCGGCACGCCGGTGCTGGTGTGCGCAGATGCCCCCAGAATGGTTCGCGGATGCTTTTTGACAGCCCAGCGATGTGGTTCTTCATCCCTGTTTGAGTTCTGCCTTGTGTTCTGGAGAGATTTTGGGATGCAGAGGGAGGGAAGCCGGAGCTGGAGAAACATTTTCCAGCCCCCCCTGCTAGGAGTTGTGTTCATCCTCCCAGGCCCAGCTCAGTGACACAGCGGACCAAGAGCCCCGCTCGAGGGGACGCTGGGACAGAGGGCATGTCCCCCGCTAGCCTCGTTGCCACAGCCCTGGCTGGTTCTGACCTGCTTTAGCAGTCATCACTGAGATCTGCCATTTGTGTAGGATGCACCCCAATATTCAGGTTGGCACATGCAAGCGAGGGGTGCTCTTCTTTTTAGTCATGAAAAAATGAGGTTAAAAACCAGGCTGAGCTGCTTTAACTACTCTGCAGCAGGTCCGGAGTTGATTCCTCATAGAGACTTTGTAGACCCTTGTTTACTTCTTCAGTTTTGCACCGCTAAAGGGCGTTTATGCCTTATGCTGGGCTCCGCTTAGTCTTAGGTAAGGTTTGAATGGTTAAGAGGTGGCTTAAAATGGTGGTGCTAAAACCCCCGGGCCTTTGCTGCTGGATTCCTCTGCCTCCGGTCTGCTAAAGCATGGTGGGGTGGGTACTTTACAGAAGCAAAGCAGAGACGTTTGAGAAAGAAGCGAAATGAGACTTATTAGATCAGCCCTCTCACTTTCCCCAGCAGCAGCATTTTAATGTCTCTGTGATTGGAGTTTTTCCTTTTATGAGTTTTAAAATTAGTTACTTTTCAATCTCGGTCACCTTTGAACTTCCTCTCTTCTAACTTTATGAAAGAACATAAAAAGAACGGCCCGGTTGTACCGTGTCTTTCTCTTGCATCCCCTTGTATCTATCTGCTCTGAGCATGACGTTTCTCCAGTCTCTCTCTCTCTGAACACGTACATGTGACTTCTTATCACCCACCTTGAGGCCTATCCCCTTTGTTTCAGCTCTATCTGGTTTTATTTAAGGTGACTGGAACCGAACGTATTATCTCAGGTGGTGACATTACTGTTAGGTTCCCACCCGCCCGTTTTACAACCTCACGCTCGTGTTTGCTTCTTGATTTTTAATGCCTGCTTTGGCATTCGGAGCTAGAGCTTTCCTTAACGAACCGTCAGCACAGTTACTCGGCTCCTTGGGCAGCTGCGCCACTTAATTTATCGTGCTTCGAAATCCGGACCCTACAAGACTGCGTGCACTTGGATTTATCAGGACAGAGTCTTCCCTGGCCTCCCGGTGCTCGCCAGCCTGCTGAATTGTAAGTGACCTCCGACTTCTCGGCCCTGCGGAGAGTGGAGTGATTTTGTCACGGTTCGCCCTGGGAAGGCGATGGAGGGGGCTCGCCACTTTTCTGGCTGGCTGCCTAGATTTAAGTACCGTGAGGCTGGAAGCTGCCTGCTGCGGGGTGAGCTTAAACCTCCAGTGTTTGAGGTGTCGTGGGCAATGGCAGCGTGAAGACAGGGAGAGATGATTTCTAAAAAGGGACCTGGGTCGAGGTGTGTGTTTACATGGGCAGGGGGAAGGGAGCCGCTCGCGCCTGAGCTGGGGGAGCCTTTGGGCTCCTTGTACCCAGCAGCCTGTTGAGCAGCGGGGAGGGATGCTCTGCAAAGCGGGCTGGGATGAGCCAGGGGGAAGATGCAGCGGCTGGGAGGGTGGCAGAGAGGTTGTTGGATGGGCAGGGGCTGAAATGCCTTGGTTTCCTCAGGCCATCCCTCTTCCACCTCCCATCACCCCAAGGTGCAACTGCTCCTTGTTTTCTGTCCATCTGCTTTACAGGTCCTGAGACGCCGCTGGCTCTTTTGCACATGTACCACGTCTCGCTTTTTGACTTGCTTCTGGCAGGAAAGCTCTGGGGAAGCGCGAGGCACGTCCCGGCGGCTGCCGCGTCTTCAGATACCATCTTCCCGATGGGGAGCTCTGTCTGGAGACTGCCTCTCCCCCGCAGTCAGGTCACCATGTGCTGCTCCTGCCTCAGCAGCGCATAGCAAAAAAGGTGCCTTGCAACACTTGCAGCCCTGTGGCAATCCGTCGTGGCAGCTGATTGGATTGAGAAAGCACCTCTCTTTGCATCTCAACCAGACATTTCCAGATTCCTTCCAAATCCCTGGGTATGGTCCACTGTGTCCAGCTGACTTTCTGCTCTAATGTCGCTTTTCCTCATCTCTTTGGGTAGAGCATCCCCGTTTCCCCCTTCAGGTTAAACAACATTAAATACTGGGGAATCTCCTCAGGATCCTATGCAAGAAAAAAAAAATCTGTTTGCATGTATAGCTTTTCTGCAGTGTCCTCATCCCCATTTGCTGGTATCCCAGTCAACCAAATGACTCCCCCAGAGGTTCTCTGGTTTTGATAAACTGAAAATGCCATTCGTTTTCTGGGTTTTGTTTTGTTTATCTTGGCCACCTATTGCCTCAGTTTCATGACAGGCATCCTCATGTACATTTGCTCCCAACCATCAGTAATTCATATTCCTTTATATCAGCTCTGCCAGGGTTAGCTTTTCATCTTCTGAAGGATTATTGAGGTTGTAGAGAGATGTGGGCAGGGACGGTGGTTTTGTAGTGTGTGTGTTTGGTGCCTCTGATCCATGGCAGAGGCTTTTGCAAGCTGTCGCCCCTACAGCTAATACCGGCGCTGTGACCCGTGGTGTCCCCCGAGCCGGTCCCTTAGCCAGGCAGCATCTCTGCTCCATCGTTTGTGGGAGGTCTGCACGCTCTGTCACTTTAAGATTTCCTAAATAACCTCTCATGACTTAATATTTTTTTTTTTTCTTTTCACTTCTGAGTCTCAGGACTAGTTTCTTTATTTTATGTGTTGGAAATCCCCCATTATAAAACTTGGTGTTTAGTGCATTTGTGCTTTCTGACCCTTGCCCCTTCCTCTGAAGGCCCGGTGACTGGTCCTGCGTAATGGCCCCTGCATCTTCTGACGGTGGTCCTTGTGCAGAGCCGAGGGAGGACCTCCTGCCCGGGCCCCTGTGCTCTGGCTCACGTGGGTTAGGTGCCTGGGACTCTTCTGTAAAATCCTCGTTCTGATCGTGACACTGAACCGGTTTTAGCTGCAGACGTTGCTCGTTTCTTAGAGTTAGCTGCTGCTTTGAATTCCTTTCCTGCTGTACGCGATGGTTTTGATAAGAGGCCACGGCCATCGCAGGGACCGCTGATGGCCTTCGCTTCTCGGGATTTACTTGTTTCATCAAACAAGGAGTGCTGGAACAACTGGAAAAAAGTCAGTTTGGGTGAGAGAGGCTGGAACGGAGGAAACGTACCTGTGCTGCTGGTCTGGGGATGGGGGGAGCTGGCGAGGGGCCGTGACCAGTGGATGCGGAGCTCGGCTCCAAGGGAGGGCGAGGGGGAAGCCCCAGGCGCCGCTGCCCCTTCCCATCGATCCCTCCCTTGGTGGGGAGACGGGACAGAGCGTTTCCAATAGGGAGCCATGTCGCGGCCTCTTTGCTCCTCCTCATCGTGCCCTCTTCCCCATCTCCTCATTTCGGCACCCAAACTGGGGAGAGCCCTTCCCCGGGGTGCTGCTTGCCCAGCCAGCGGGCTAGCCACGTGGAGGCTGCGTTCGCCGGCTGAGCACAAGGCTGAGGCTTCGTGTAGCTCTGCTGCACCGACATTCGCAGGGATGGCTGCTTGCTATGAAACGGCAAAGGTCAGGAGCAATGCAACCAGGCTTCCCTCGCGTACCAAAGGTGCCGTTGTGTTGGCCAGAGGTAAGCAACAGCCACTCTCTTTCCTTAAGCCAGGGCAGGAAAGGCTCGGCTGCAGCTTTGAAACTTAGCAGGAACCCCTACTGATTTCCTTTTTCTAACTTTTTTTTTTTTAAATTCTCTTTTCCCCAGTTATGGGGAGGAAGAAAATAATTCAGTCTCCAACAGAAGCTGTCTTTGCCAGAAGTCAGTTGGTAGTTTTGGTAGTTTTACGCGCTGTGGAGCAAGCTGTAGTTGCTTGTGGCTACTGCGCGGCAGCCTTCGAGTTCAGGGAAGCGATGTGGCTTCTCTCTTACTCTGAAATGGCAGGATTACAGTTTCGTACTGGGCTATTTCTACGAGCAACAGGCTGTTTCATTTGGAAGTAGTTGTTCTGAATGTGCATAGTATTTCCAAGGTGTGAGGAGGGGACCCTGAAAACGGGGTCTTTCTTCCAGCTCTTTTGGTCAGTCCAGCAAAAGCAAATCGCTTTCCCTGTAAACTGCCACCTTCCTTTTTTTTTTTTTTTGAAGCATGTTATGCAGAAACCAAACATGCTTGCAGACTTCCCTGCCTTGAAGAGTATTTGGTGCACATCACGCTGTCTTGTGGGTTTTCTTGGGGTAAAAACCTTTTAGCTCGTATCAGCAAAGCATCACCTTAATGCAGAAAACATATGTCATAGAAAAGTATGAGAAGAAGGACAAAACCTAAATATCGGATCCTTGAGAAGTTATTTGTGGGTTTTGAAGTATGTTCTCCAACCCCAAAATGCTGGGAAGGGTTGGATAAGACCAGTCCTCTTGCACGGTCTCCAGGGGCTGGTTCCCAGAGCCGGCGTGCAGGATACTCCTGCTCGGCTTCTCTGCTGCCTGGAGGTAGAACTGTCACAGCCTGCGTGTTTATTTTATTTTATTAAATGTTGCATCCTTGAATGCTAGTTATATGGGGAAACGCCGTTTTGGTTTGGGGTATGTGTGCGTGGTGTGGGTGTTTTCTTTTTTCCCCATATTCCCTCACGTGTCAGACATAATGGCAGCCTCGCATCAAACTCTATTTATAGCCGTGGCATAAAAGATAGAGGGAACTGCAGCGTTCTCCTAGGCCTGCTTTGTGCTGGAGAAGTTGGCTGTGATTTAACATCGGTCGTCTTCGCTGAGCTGCGCCACATTCCTCGCCTAACCACAGCTCCCTCTGCTCCTCGGCGCACGTCTGCCTCTGCCTCTCCTGCCTTTCCCTTCCCGCTCCGCCAGCCCATTCTGGATCAGCCCTGGTCGCCGTGGCCGTGGCAGGGTGCTCGTGACAAGGGACCCTGGTGTGGCCACGCACTGTGGTGGTGACGGCGTGGTTTAAACTGGTGCCGGTGTGTGGCAAATGGTGGCGGCTGTGGGAACCAGGCTGGCCCACTGTTAAAACACAGCGCTGCCTGCTTGGCTCTTGCCAGGGAGGTTTCTTCCAGGCGTTTGCTCGAGCTTTCCTTTGAAACGTCCTCTCCAGCCAGAAATCAGTAGGCAGCGCATTTCTGTGGGATGCAGACGTGCAAGGAAGAGATGCTTGCTCAGGCTTTGCTGCCTGGAACGGCGACGTTGCAGGGTACCTCGGGGAGAGCTTTTCCAAATTATCCCAGCCTCCGTCTAACTGCTCTGGGATCGGTAACTGGGAGACGTCGAAGCCGAATGGAGTGGGTGGCATGGTAGTGGGATAGACCCACAGTGCTGCTGGCTGTGAGTCAACGTGGCTTCTGGGGTGTGTGCCCGGTCTGGGCTCCGCTGGGGGGGCTGCGGGCAGGTGATGTGAAGTAACGGAGCGCGGGTGTAAGTGCAGCCTTGCGGGGACTGCTCCGAGGGGCGTGCGGAAGGCTGGGCTCGGTTTTTCGGCTTGCTGATGGATCGGCTGACAGACACGCGATTGTGCACGTGGTGGTCTGCTGCTCCGCCGGGTCGGCGGGTTTAGTTTTCCATCGGCGAGGTGAGGAAGAAAAGACTTGAGAGGTGGGGAAGCAGGGCAGAAGAGCGCTGGCCAGAGGGACTGGGTGACAAGTCGGCAGTGAATGGCTACCTACGCGCTTTCAGATAAGATATCTAAAGGTTGTGCGTTGCATTGAGCACAAGTTCGAGTTTGCTGCTCTGAATCCTTAAGCTTATTCCTGTTGCCGTCATCTCCTAACGTTTGGGTTTTATGGTGTCCGTTTCCAGAAGATGATGGCAACTTTATGGTCTTTGTCCTTAGGCCATCTGTGAGCTGTCTGGACCTAATCAGCTCACGGCTTTGTAAGTAACAATGATAACAATAACAACAACAACGATAATCTGTTGTCTCTGTTGCTACCTGAAGTGCGGTAAACATGCTTCTGCGGTAATGCAGGTCAAAGAAGTTGAGACGGACAACCTGTCCCCAGATTTGTTGTATTCTGGATCCACGTTATGGTGAACTGATGGGCTTAGGCACCTGTTTGATGGCCGTCTCTTTCTTTTCAAAGGATGGATCTGCTCTTAAGTAAAGTTTTGCAAAAACTGGGAAGTGCCGCATCGAAGCTCTTGAATTTGGACCACTTCCAGGCCTGACATCCAGAAACTCATCCCTATGGGTGATAAATCTGAAGAGGTAAGCTCTTTCAAGTGTCCTGGAGGAAGAGCGCGAGAACGCGTCGTAGCCGAGTACTTGAAGCCGCTGTTGAACGCGCCAGATTTGTCAAGCGGCAGGGTGCAGAGCTGGCTTGGCTGACACCAGAGTTTACTAGAATTGTCTCCTTATGTGAAATACGCTGCTTTGCCTGGGTAGTGAGCGAGGAGGAAAGCAGAGTGGCCTGTGTCAAGAGCACTTACTCTGAAAAGCTCTTGAACTTGCAATAAATCAGAAGGGCTGGAGAAACTTACCCAGCCTTTTAATTAGCGGGACGCCGGCTTTGTAGGGTATGTTGCTTTGGCTGCAAGCACTGTTCTGCCTGCCTTGCAGCAGGGAGGTAGTAACGTGTTTGGGCGTTGGGGCTTTTGGGGCTTTTTTGGAGCCGGTGGGAGGGAAAGCAAATCGTGGTGTGGCAAATCAGAAGCAGAACTAATTATGCATGGGTATTTCGTTATACCCCTGGGCTGGCTTATTCCTAACCCTGAGAGTCTGCTCATCCTCCTTGACCTGGCGGGCCACGTACACGTAGGACCTGTTGAGCTATTAAAGGTGAACCGTAAAGGTAACGTCAGGAAGCACTTCTGGAGCTCATATTACTATAACTAATACCGCGCTGGAGGCCGGGCAGTCATCTGTTGGAAATGGGTCACTGAAGCTAAACAAATTCACGCTGTCTGAGGCTCTGACCCATATGTAGATTTCAAACCGAGTGAACAGATTGTGAGGGTGCTATTTTTGCATTTACTTTGAATTCGAAACGATGACACAGTCTCAGTTCTTAGTCAGTCAGACTTCTAGTAGCAGTGGATTTTTCTTAAAGGACTCAGGAGAGTGACTCAAGGTTGAAAACTGGGACAAACAAGGGTTTTTTTTCTGTCAAATAGCATCTGCAGCCTTAAACAAATTATGTATTTGTTTGTTATTTTTTAAACTAGCCTGGAAATGAAAGACAGCTGCCTGCTTCTGTTTTGCTGCTTGAATTCATTTTCCAACCTAGACCCATGAGATTGGCAAAATTTCCATTTGGACCCAAGAGAAGTCGCTGTTTGGGAAGCGTGGCTGCTGGTGGGAGCAAGGCTCCTTCTTGCTCCCCTCGAGGCTGTAGCTGCAGGCATCTGGCAGGAGTATGACCTATCAGGGAGGAGGAGGAAAGGGACGGAGATGCTGCAACTTCTTGTGATGCCCACAGTGCTGAGTTTTTGGTGGTGATCGATGGCCCTAGTCGCTGCACGTGGCGACTATGTTTACTTGCATTCTGCTCGCTAGATCAGCTTCCCCTAAGATTTATTCTGACTTGCTGAACCATCCGAGCAGCTTTCAACTGCTGCCTTTTTTTTTTTTTTTTTCTCCTCAAATGGAAAGGAAAAAGCCCGACTTGATTAACTCCTTCCTACCCCTCCCACCTTTCTCTAAGCGTGGAATTTCCCTCCGGCGGTGACACGTAGCTAAGGGGCAGGATCGGCAGCATTCAGAGCGGTACCCGGGACGGTCGCAGCTTGTGGACTGCAAATTGCAGGGCTGGAAACTGCAGAACCTCCGCAGGCTGCTCCTGGAAAGGGTGTGTGTGGCTCCGTGTATGGAGACGTGCCCGACAGCTACATCAGTGGTATTAAGTGTTGAGAGAGATGTTAGGAGAGGAAGGGTGACTGTAGGCAAGGCATTGGGGGGCAGATGCCTCCTTTCCAAAACTGCTCTGCCCATGGCGGGGAAAGGCGTTTGGCCTCGCTGCTCCATCTCCTCTCCCCAGCTGCGGAGTGGGCTCCGCACGGCCGTCTGGCTGGCACCGGCACCGAAAGGAGCGCGAGGCTTTTGAATAGCCAGCAAAGGGTGCGAGATAAGGGGAGCCTCACAAGGAGCTAAGCCTGACCTAAAGCTCTCCCTCCAGAGCAAGCCCTCCGCAGGTCCCTGTGCGTTCCCTGGGGGGCTGCCTGCCCGCTGTGAGCCCCCATGCTCCCGTGGGTCTGCGGTGGGGGGCACTGCCGGAGACGGAGGAGCGTGTCTCTTCCTCTGCTGCTGGCTGCGTGTCAGCAGTCTGTTCTGCTCCCAGCACGGCCGCGCTGTCGGGGAGTGTGACTGGGTGTGAGCTACTGACTTGTCAGGTCTGGGGAAGTGGTATGTAACAGCTCAGCTTCTCACACAGAGTGAGCCTCTGGCCTGGGGCTGTGGTTTTTATGTTTATGCATATATATATACACACACACGCAGAATATGTATTTCTTTTTATATAATTGAAATGACTTGGATGGCTGATGGTGACACTGGGTTCAGGAATTTGCGTTTCTGAAAACAGACAGCCTGGTGATAACCCGAGATGCGGGAGACGAGCAGGGTCGTGGCAGTAAGGGAGGGCACTTGGAACGCGGCACAGGAGCAGAGGACGGTGACTTTGTCTGCTGGCAGGGGCAGACGTCCCTCCGGCAGAAACACCAGTTAAGGGGCTGGAAGGGCCTGAGCAGAGCTGTTCCTCGGATACCAGCACCGTCTGGTACCAGCAGTAAGGGGTCTCATTGGTGGCAGTTCCAGCCCTGAAGTTGACGGTGTAACATTTCTTGAAGGGGTCTTGATCCGAGACCTTCGCTGTCTCCTGTCGCAGTGAAACAGGCACGTCCTGGGATGAGGGAGGGGTTCATGGGGTTTGGTGGGAGGGGCTCATTCCCATCTTCTGCTTCTTCCAGGTCCTGTTGTCTGTCCTTTTGTCAGAGAAAGGGTTGGAGAGGCATGAGGAAACCTTTCCACCTTTCACTGCATGACAAAGGAAATGATACTTTCCTGCGCTGGGAAATTTTTCCCTTCTGATTTGGGGTGTCATTTCCCCTTGCGGGTCTCACGGTGACTTTGAAAAGCCCCTAAGCATCCAAGAGAGGGAAGTCTGGAAATACGGAGATCTGCTAGGTTCAGACCAGCCCGCTGAAGGGTGTGCTGGGCAGCTGCTCGCTGTGAATCGCAGAAACTCGATGGATGCAGAGCTCTGGAAGGTGCTGCCTTGCGCTGGTGGGGACCCAGCTGGAGCCCTCCCTGCACGTATGTCCTTGGTTGTCCCTACAGCTGGGGGCTGGTGACATACAGTAGCTCCTTGGTACCCTCTGTGGTACTCTGGCTGGTCTTTCTCCCTCGTGAACTGTCTTCACTTGCCCAGTTAGAAGAAGATCTTGAGTTTGCCTCACTCTCCTTCTGTCCCGCAGGCTGGATGCAAAGGAGGAAGCATGGTAAAGGCAGCATCTTTCCAGGATCCATGGGCTCTTTGAGAGATGATCAGAGGGAGGCCAGATGATCTGCACAACACGCACGCCACTGTTTCTCGTCCGCAAAGGCAGCATCGGAGCGTTCTCCCCAGCCCCGCACCGCCCGGCTTGCCCGATCGTTTCCGGATGTTCCGCAGCTGCGAGTGGGAGATCCTGGAGCGATCCCTCAATATCCTCCAGGCCAGCGACTTCTACTGGGGCCCCTTGTCCGTGGGG
>NW_009601116.1:0-6019 GCF_000690535.1 Cariama cristata
TTTTTTTTAAATTGGGAATAATGCTTCATATATTTGAGGTTCTGAAAATATGGTGATATTCATGATGCACTTCTGATCGTTTGTAAACAATGTGCACAAATTTCTGTTGACCTAAACTTGGTGAACAGAAAAGATGTTTCTTTAGAAATATAGGTCTTTTGAGGAGGGGAGAATGAAGACTAAGTAACGATGGAAGGAATAAGAAAGGAAATATCAAAATAACATCTTGGGGTGTTTGATGAACATTTCATCAGTGACTGTATCCAACTCTCTGTTTCAAGGCAAATTGCTCCCAATATGTGTATCTCATTCTGTAATGCTTTTCTGCTGTATATTGGACTGGTTAGAAATGAAAGATAACATTTTTTTGCTTATTATGTCAACTGGACCAGTTGCCTTACTGTATCTCTTGCGGGATGATTATGGCTGGTGGTGAATTAATGGAGTCCTTTCAAATTAATCAGCTGTTTGAGAAATTATTAAATGGTAACATCCACGCAGGAAGAAAGAGGGCCACTTTCTATATTGAAGAAAGGGCAGTCTTTCGTAACACTGTCAGATGTGGCTTTCCCTAAAGGTAGGTTAGCTATCTAGGACTGATGGCTGAAGAATAAGTTCTTTAGGAAAAGTCTGTGAAAACAACTAAGGATTTGGAAAATTTGTCTAATAATTCAATCTTTAAAAATTAAGCTAGTGTGTTTACAAAAAAGATTAGGAGGTGACTTGATGATAATCTGTCAGTACTTCCATGGAGGAAAAAAAATAATTTAAGAACTCCCCACTCTATCAGGCAAGAGCATAAAAGAGCCAGTAACAGAAGCTAATAGTAGTTAAAATTTAACATAAATATAAAATGCAAAAATTTAAAGAGTAGGGGAATTAAAAGAACAGTATTCAGTCAGTGGTGTGTCCTTTTGACCAGCAGCTGGTTTGGAAGACAATACTGCCTAGAGACTGTTACACTGTAACTCTGATGCAATACATCTGGTACAGTGGAAACAGGTCCTAATTCCTTAAGCAGAAATTTGTTTTGGAACAATCCAAAACTTCTCAAAATTAAAATGATGTAGAGAAATTATTGAAATACAACTGAGAATAATACCAAAACAATCAGACTTTAATGATCAGTCTGGACCAATATTTTTTTGACAAAAGTTGTTTGTGATATCCATTTAAAAAGAAAAAGAATACGTATTTCAGGTATTTATGCGAAAGGGATTTATTTTTTTTTAATTATTATAATTACAGCAACATAGCAAAAATAAATTAGTCACTGAAGGATCTTCAGTTGCTTTCAAAGGTAATCTTTCTGAAGTTAAAATTTTATTTTACATTACTAATTTAGTAAAAATCTATTAAACTTAATGAACATTCAACATGGATTTTATTTTATAGTCGGATCAGGATCTTATGAATATTGATTGTGACTGTTGTAGCAATGAATACTCTCTCAAATGTACTACTAATAATGTAGCAACAGTTTTTCAAAGTCTTTCATATGTACATTTCTCAAAAGCAGAGACATTCCATAAAGCATATTTGTCTACCATCCTAGAAAAAGTCACATAGCTAGTTACATCCTAGTGATTTCACGTAAACAAATGCATGCATGGAAGGTAGCCACACCAGGGCTATTATCTGTTGCTTAATACCCACATTGTGGCAGGAAAATCTGGACTTCAAGCAGTGAAAGGAAACTTGACTTTCCTCAGCTGCTATTTGAAACCTGCAACCCCTGGTGCATTTTATTGTTCTTGGCACCAAAGTTTTTCTCAAGATTTCCAGTCCATGATACCCCCTCAGATATGTAATGTGCTGACAAACTGAAATGTTGAAGTTATTCTGTAAATAACAGCCCTACAAAAGGTCCCACAAAGTCACCCTTGCTGGTGAAAGTGGGATCTGCAGTGCCTTTACTGTGTGATCCATACAGCTTGTTCGGGTGCATAAAAAGGACAAGGAGAGGGCTGAGAAAACTGAGAAAACCATGAATTGAAAGAGCTCCTTTGCTGATGGTGTTGTGCGGTAGTCTCCTAATCACGAGAGTAATTAGCAAAAGGTCAAAATCTTGGCAGTGAAAGTGCTTTCAATACAAAGGAAGAACCGACAGGGATTAAGAATCAATTAGTCTAGAAAAACAAAACCAAGTAATGACATAACATCTCCACAAAAGAAAGAGTCTTTGAGAAAGATGTCATGCCCAGGATGGCTTTCTGTGCCCAGGCAAGGGATTTGGAGCTTATAAAACCACAAAGAACGGTATTGGTGATCTGATTTTACCTCCCACATACTGCATGGTATAGAATCTGCATATACTAATTCCTGTTCGAAGTTGAGCATATTTGAAAAATGTAAAAGACTTGTTTTAAAAGTCTGCAGCAATGTAAAATTTGTGACAGTCACTGCCAAAATGAAGACTGTACTATAAGAGACATAACTGTTTAAATCTGCCTCTGATACCCCTTGATTCATTCCGTAGATCCCTGTATTGGGAACATGCTTCGCTCCCTCACTTTGGCTTGCACTTGGAGCTCCTTACTGGGTCTATCTTTTGGCAAACTTCCTCTTCTTTTGTATTTGGGCTTAAACTGAAAGTGGGCTGTTTTGATCACTCTCTACTTGCCAAAGAAGTCAGCAAAATGACACATGCTTTTTATAGCTAATACCATATACAATTTTCTTTTTCTTTGATGACATAAGCATAGCTACTCATCTATCCATTAATGTTGGAAATCAAGTTTGAATCTCAAATGAAGCATCTGCTCTCTACTAATTAAGCATTTCCACGGAAATGTTAACAAACAACTTAAGTGCAGTTTTGTTTATATGGAATTAAAAAGAATTACACCAAATGTTTCAAAGTATTTTTACTTTGGAGTATAATCAGTAGATTTTAGAAAGAGGCTTTTACTGTAGGGTGCAGTGAGTATCAAAATATTGTAAACATAATTGCCTTTAATTAATTCTTTCAAATACTACACCAGCAGACAAATATATACGTATTTGTCAGAAATTCAAGAAGAAAAAAAAATAAAGATTTTTAAAGAATGACAGTGCTTTAGCATCCTTTGAATTTATTAGATATTAAGAATACTAAAGTTCTCAGTGTGTAATTTTTCTGAAAACTATAAAGTTTTCAGAGTGGAAATCTGCTTCTCATATTTTGAGAAGCGTTTATGGCAAGTATTCAAACCTCTAATAGTTAAGAGGGCACGGTAGAAGAAAAAATGGGTAGTGGAGTGAATATGCATTTTAATTGTAAGAAGTTAGTACAGAAAATGTAATAATGTAGCAATAGGAAAATTCCATAGAAACAGGTGAGAAAAAAATGAATGTTTTGGTCCTGTTACAAAAATGTGTTTTGTAAGTAATTTGGGGTCCTAAGACCAGGTATACTTAATTCAGAATACGTATACAGCTTAAGACTACAGTGAATATTTTGAAATCTCTTTAAAAGAATTGGAATACTTTACACTTTTTTAGACTTGTCTTATGAAAATACATGTAAATTAATGCTAATTTATTGTGCTTTGACAGCACTGTATGTCAAAGAAGAGGAAGAAAAATCTGAAGTAATTCAGGTCCTAATTTCTCTTTTTCTTTCTTTTAAGGAAAAATTTTTAAATCAACACAAAGGTATTGTGATATCAAGTGAAAGAAATGTACAAATTCTCCTACCCCTGACTTGCAAGGAGTGGCTGCAAAGCTGTTCTGCAGAATTCTGTAGAGTATTTTGTAGCTACCACTGCAACTAGTTAGCAGACATTTTGATTTAAAGGTCTTTGTATAGGGAGGTTCCCAATCATTAAATATTAAGCAAATGTTTAAAATATGGTCTTCTGTGATCAAAATAGATTTACTTCCTCTGTAACCTTAAGTTATTCAGTCTCTCTAGGCCTTTGTATGCTGTCTACAGAAGAGAGCTTTTGATTACTATTTTTTTTTAATTATTATTCCACTCTATCTTCCTGACAGTTTACAATATGGATTATTAGAACATATGAAGCGGAAGGGATCTTCAGATTCTAGTTTCCAAGCAATATGTCATATAGCCTACTTTCTAAACATAGCAAGTTCCAAAGAGCACTTCAGCTTCCTGCATGTCTCTTCCTCCTGCCTTCCTATACACGTTTCATAATTTCATTGCTTTACTGGGTAGGAATGTTCTCATTTTCAGCTTGAAATTCGTTATGGACAGTTGTGGATTCATTTAATTCTAGTTCCTATTTTGTCTTTGCACATATAAAGTTCTCTTGTCTCTTCTATTCTTAGACCTTTTTCTACTGTATTTCTATGCAGTAATTGTTCCCTTTCACCCTTTGTTCCTCCAGGTGAAACTAACCTTGTTCTTCTAGTCTTACAGGATAAGATTTCCATTGTCCATATATGTTTTTGATGAACATGCATACACAGAATTACACTCAGTAGTCCAGATAAACTTTTCTGAGACCTCCATCCTTTATGCTAACATTTCTTGGTCTCTGTTTAAAATAATTATCCTGATACTGGGATTGTATTTGTCCTTGTAATTACACCAGACTGCCAATTTACGGTCATCCTATGGCCATTTACTATGTTCACTACTTCTCTGTCATTTTTAACTCAATAGTTTGTAACTGAAGTTTTCTTGGTGAGCTTAAACTTATTGTAGTATCCAACAGAACAGGACGCAAGACATTTGTGACTTGGCATTTTTCCCAACATAGACCCAAGCAAAGCTAAGAATGTATAGCACAAAGTCTGAATATTGTTGGTTGTTGTTATTGAAGTGGCATAGAGGTTTGCGTGGAGTTTTAGAGTTAATGCTGTTAAATAATAGAACAATAAGCACAATAACTATATATAATTAGAGAGGAAGATATACAGACTGAAAAATATTCGTATATTATTATATATTTTTATATAGATATATATGTAGAATGAAATGACCCAATAATGCTCAAGACCGGAGCTTCAGTGCTTGCTTGGATGTGAGTAGAGTAAGTAATCAATAAGAGATTATCTGGTGCTGACAAAAAAGTTTACTTTGGGAAACTGGCTTGAATTCTTTGGGGTCAAGCTGCTGGGCAGACCCAGCTCTGTCCACTTTGATCACTGATAGTTTTATGCTCTAGATCTACTATGATTCCCTGAATAAAGAAACCTGTGTGACAAATCCACTGTTTAATTTAGGAAGACACACTGGAGCAGTAAACAGTATCCCATGGGTGAGCAGCTTGGCTCAGTTACACTCATTGAGTCAGTAGAAACCGGGTTATTAACAGTGACCTACCGGTGGACTGTAGTGGACCGTGGGAGAGGTGGTCCTTAGGCAGTACATATCACTGTAGAAACTACTGTTCTCATTAGGCACTTCTAGCTGCTGTGATGAGCTCCTTCTCACTCAGGATCTGTGGATTAGCAGCCTATTTTCCAATGTAACAAGGATGTGACAATGGCTTACTTGCTTTTATTTCACACTTTCTCTAACTACATTCTTAATCTTACTTTCTTTTTTCTGTGTGATGATTCTTCAGTTTTTTGTGTCCTGCTGCACTCTGATGGTGCCTCTCAGCTTTGTGTCAGCAGCGTGATCAAAATGTTCACACCAACATCATTTCCAAAAGTTTTGACCACAGTAGGTAACGAATCTGATATCTTGAGAATCTTCACGTGTAACCTCCTGTCCTGGTTTTGCTAAAACAGGACCATTTCTCCTTTCAGTAGATTTTGTTCCAGTTAAGTTTTTTCTAAGTAACTGCACTCTCTGAAGCTGATTATATGCTTTTCAGGCAGTGCCTGCTTTTACAGTTGATAACACTTGGTATCTGTAGTTGTTGCTGGGGCAGAAGTGGGATTGTTATGCAGAAAGGCCCATGTGTGTTCTTGTACCCTGGAGGCTCTCTTACGGTCTGCATGTGTGGAGGCGGAAAAGGATCGCACCTTCAGGAAGCTGCAGACAGGACACATGACCAAGGACTGACCAATGAAGTATTCCGTCCCGTAGACACGGATACTCAGTATAAAGCTAAGGGATCAC
>NW_009601117.1:0-246 GCF_000690535.1 Cariama cristata
ATCCAGGGGTGGGAGATGTGGGACAGAGCTGGCTCCCACCCAGTTGCACCCAGTAAATGCGTCAGCGCTTAACTGGGACACAACCAGTGCAACCAAGCCAAAACGCCGGGCATGGCACCGTGGGGCTGCCCTCCCCCCTGCCCACGAGGAGACCCCCGGTCCTTCCGAGCAGCCACGGGCAAAGCAGCTCCCCACGCCGATCTCCTCCGGAGAACCACCGTCCCACAGGGCAGCGCTTCCCAAAAA
>NW_009601117.1:264-1502 GCF_000690535.1 Cariama cristata
AGGAGCCGGCGCCGGCGCAGGGAGGGGAGGAAGAGACGCGAACCGGTCTCGGTGAAGGAAAATCTCACCCAGCGGCACCTCTTGCCTCGCTGTGCCCTCCAAGGTGGGCAGAAAAGCAGCAATAAGGGGCGGCTTTCATCCTCCCCGCAAGCGGCCCCCGGCAAGCGGCACCGAGGGGAAAGTTGCCACAAGGTCGTTAGGCGAAGTCCTCCGGGTCCCCGGTGAGGGATGCTCCGGCAGAGCCGCTGCTCCGGCATCGGGAGAAAGCAGCTTCGAGGGCAGAGATCTGGAGAGGAGGAACACGAGAACCCCAAACCGGATCATTTCTTGGGAAAAAATAAGGGGTGAGGACGAGCGGAGCAGGAGAAGCAGGTTGCCTTCTCCCCTGCCTAAGGGATGGGGGCCAAGCCTCCTTCCTGGCGTCTCCTCCAGCGGCCGGTCCCACGGATGCTCCGTGGTGCTGAGGGCTCCAAACGCCTTCACCGGGACCTGGGCCGGGGTTTGCCAAGGCCGGGCAGGAGGACGCGGCCCTTCCTCAGCCATGAAGCAGCAGCGTGTGTAAGGCACCTGGGGAAAGGAGAGAGCGTCTTTTCCATCGAAGCCCTCAGGAGAGGCTGTAATGCTTCTCCCGCACAGGACGGGGCAGGATTTGGCCAAAGCCGGCTCTGGCGGTGCCCTTGCTGAAGCCGTATAGAGAAGCTGCTGCGATGGGAAGCTGGAGAAGGCCAAAACATCCCCGTCACCGCTGAAGAATGTGCCTGCTGCCATGCAAAGGTGGAGGAGATTCACCTCCCGGCAGCAAAACCCCCGGGCAGACTTAGCCCCAGCTGGATGGAGCCTCGTCCTCCCGAGGATGCTCCTGCACCGAACTAAAAACTGCTTTAAACCTGGAGCTTTTCCTTTTCCCTGCTCCTTTCCGAAGCTACGGGTAACGGCCGGGGGCTGTGGTCCAGCGAGAGGATCCGGCAGCGCGGTCTGGATGATGGGAACGACGGCTGGACACCCTCGCTGAGCACCTTCCAGCAGCCGGACCGCAGGGCTGCCAGGTTTCCCCGGCTCATTTTCCCAGCGCCATCACCGTAATCTTTCATTTCTGAACATCCCAGAAGCTGCCAGGAGGGATCGAAGCATCGTCCTGCCCAGAGCTGCTTAACGCCGCTCCCTATCCTGAGCACCATCTGGATTGATCCGGGGCGCTGGCACCGCGGCACGGGGGGGTTTTGGATGGGCAAGAGGGA
>NW_009601117.1:1569-1958 GCF_000690535.1 Cariama cristata
GGAAGAGGGACCCTCGGTGCGGGCAGGTGACACGCAGCAGTGCCATTTGCTGCTTGCGGCAACCACGGGGAAAAGCTCTCGTCTGGGGAATGGGAGGATTTGGGGAGCGGCAACGGCCAAATTTTTATGTGAATTTGTCGATAATTCACAAACCCGGCGCTTGGTGCCAACGAGCCCGTTTGCTTGCAGAACCGCATGCACGAATCCCTGCACCTATTCAACAGTATATGCAACCACAAGTTCTTTGCCGCCACGTCCATCATCCTCTTCCTCAACAAGAAGGACCTTTTCGAGGAAAAGATCAAGAAAGTCCATCTCAGCATTTGCTTCCCAGATTACGACGGTGAGTCGGTTCGCTCCCCCTCCTCGAGACATCACACCCCCCCCCC
>NW_009601117.1:1971-3808 GCF_000690535.1 Cariama cristata
ATCTCCGGGGAACCGCGTGGTCCCAACGCAGCCACAGCACCTCGGGTTTGGGTTTTGCTGGGATCAAGTCAAGTCCCTGGAAGTAGGAGCAGAGGAGAGGACAGATGTGACCTCGGGATGGTGTTTGGAAGGATAGAAATGGGATAAAATGGCTTCTTTTTTTTTTAAATTGCTTTGCTAGGTGCAGTTGCCACCTGGCTCTTCTCCTCCTCTTCCTCCAGAGGAGGAAGATTTTAGATCTAGGTCTTAAAAACAAAGCCTTAAGCATCCCCCGGTCCTCGCCCGGCTCTGACGCTCATCTCCCGTGGGAGCAGCTCAGCAGCATTTCTTCCCTCCGCAGGTCCCAACACGTTTGAAGACGCGGGCAATTACATCAAGACCCAGTTCCTCGATCTCAACATGCGAAAGGACGTGAAGGAGATCTACAGCCACATGACCTGTGCCACAGACACGCAGAACGTCAAATTCGTCTTTGACGCCGTCACGGACGTCATCATCAAAGAAAACCTCAAGGACTGCGGCCTCTTCTGAGCATCTGGGTGGCAGGTACCCGAGAAACGGTTATTTAACCACAAAAAAAACCACAAAATAAAGGGCTGGGGGAGAGGAGGGGGGTGAGGATGGGGCAGAGCACGCTCCATCCCGCTCTGCAGGGCGATGGGACGTGGGTCCCCCTCGGCTTTGCCATCAAACAGGGGTTGGCAATCCCCAGGGACTAGCGAGGACCAGGAGGGGTTTGGGGATTCCCACCAGCCCCGGGGGAAGGGGAGCATCCCCACGCAGAGCTCCGGTGGGATTGCGTTCCCTTCCCCAGCAGCCTCCCAAAGCGGGATGGGCTCAGCCCAGTGATTATTTCCAACTCCTTTTGCCAGCCCGCTTCACACCCTCGCATGCGGAGAGAGAGGAAAACAACAGATTATAACCCAAATTATGCACCTGAGCGAGAGCAAACCATTTTATCTCGGGGTCTCCTGTTGCCACGACACGGTCACTGGTGCTGCTCCAGTTCGCAACCCGGTCGGGGAGGCTGTTGGAAAGGGAATAACCGGAGCAATAAAACTCACGGGAATCCCATGCCACGCTCTGCTTCACCTGGCCTTTTAACTCGTCACCATCAAGATTTAATTAGGGTTTATAACCCCAGTCCTTACGCCTGCGTTTGCCCGCTAGCCTGAGCGGCGGTGGGAAATTACTTCCCCTCTCCCCATTTTCCTAGCATCTCCCAGCCACCAGCTTCGACGCTTTGTTTTTCAGGGAACCTCCGGCGCTTCCCTTGTCCCTCAACATTAATAGAGAAGCAAGAAAAAAAAAGAAAAAATAAATCACCCCCCAAATAAAGCAGGCAGGCAGCGTCCCCGCAGGCTGCGGCAGGACGGGGGGTGCAGCCTCGGCCGCCAGCTTTGCATTGTGCTGTGAACAAAGCTGCTTTCCAAGCAGCCTTCGACCCAGAACTCGCTTCTAGCGTCAAGAATAAAAAAAAAAATAATATAGAAATACTGGGCCAAAGCAGCAGGCAGGGAGGCTCTGCCTTCTCCTAAGGCTGCAGGCAGCAGCAAAAGCTGCAGGGGTTGTAAAGCTTCAGGCTTTTTTCCCCCCGCTGCCTGGCTCAGAGCATTTAAACCGATGAATTTTTTTATATATATTTTTTCCCCCCCCCGTTGCCCAGTGTGGTGCAATGCAAAGTCGCTTCTCTCACCCCACCTTTCCTGCGCCTCGCACCACTACGACCTTAACCGCGTCGTTCGAAAGCGTTTAACCCCCCCTTCTTCTTTCTTCCTTCCCGCTAGAAGAGGAAAAGGACTTCACTTTCACATCACCGTTCTGCTGAGCAGAGCCA
>NW_009601117.1:3987-9367 GCF_000690535.1 Cariama cristata
AAAAAAAAAAGACAGACAACCCTGCTCTCTGCAGCGCGTGAAAGGCAGCGTTTATCGATGAGATCTGGAGCCGTTTGACACCAAAGAGCAGGCGGTTTCCCGGTACATCAGCCAGAAAAATTAAGATTAAGCCACCGTCCTCGCACCCTGCCGCAGCCGGGTCCCTCAGCAGCTGCTTTCCTCCCTTTTATCAAAGCTTAATTATATCAAACTTAATTAATCAAAACCAGGAGTTTCCACCTTTGGGAGGAGAAATTAAGGTGTGGGTTGCTTTTTGGGGTTTTTTACCCCCTTTTTTTTTTGTGCCCTAAGACTTGAGGGGCTTTCTCTCCAGAGCACTGCTGGTGGTGGGCTCCCAAGGGAGGAGCAGGGGCATTAGGGGCTGGGGGAGGCAAGAGAATAAATAAAGAGGAAATGGTTACTTGAAAGATTTTCATTCTGCTATTTAGAGCTGTATTTGCTCTTTACTGTTTGTAAATAAACCTCCGCTGGTACTGTAGACAAGCCCTGTATCCTCTCACTGTTCACTGCAGAGATCACATATACAGCTTGATTTTACTGTAGGAAAAACACAATAAAAGAAATACGCATGAGATGGATGTCTATCATTTCTCCCACTTCCATTTCTACGTTATGACTGTTCCCAAGCTTGGATCAAGGAATATTCTACATTTTTTTTTGCATTTGTTCCGCAGTTGGTGCACACATGCATCTCCCACCAATCCAATTCCTGGGGAGGTTTGCCTGAATTTAGTTAAAAAAGGCGAGTTATCCTGTGTGTTAGCGTAGTAAAGGCTGAATGGGAATTGTCAGGCAGTCAGGAGAGCTCAAGACAGCTTGGGAAAGGTTCCAGAACAGAAATACACTCTGTGTAGGGGCTGAGCTGTGCTGCACGTCGGACACTCGGCAGATACTACGGGGTAGGCATTGACAGCACCCGCAAGCATCCCTGAAGTATTTAATTCCGTATTTCTAGGCAAATGTCTTCAAAATGGGTTACATCTACATCACCTAATGGCATCCAGAGCACGCATTTTCCCCATCAGGTTCAAAAGAGGCAGCAAGACTGGTGCTATAAATAAGTAATAAACTAAGTATTTGCCAGTAATCCCGCTGAAGGACTCGGATGCCTGCCGTTTTCCATCTGTGCCAGCACAACCCAGGTCTTTGGGAGCAGCAGAACTGGCTGCACAGAGAACATCAACAGCCGGGTAGGATAAAGCACGAGTAACCCTCCTGTCCCATTAATTACACCCATTTCCCATCAAATCGCTTACCTTCCTTCTCCAGCAAAGCACAAAAGCGGGGAACGCTGCTGGAAAAAGTTAAGAATAAACTAGAGAAAAAGGCTAAACTGTTTACTCACCATTTTAATACTGCCAACAACTATAACAGACTGAAACTGTACACGTGACAAACTGGGAAAAAGAGTCTCGATGCAATGGTTCAGCAAAGGAATGTACTGACTGGTTATGAACATTACTACGGTAAAAACGATGGCAAACAGGAATTTGGCACCACATATACAAAGTAAAGGCATGCTTGTCAATACAGTTTAGGAGTCTCTGAACAGAAAAGGCCGTGGTAAATGCAGAACAAGGTGCACCCTTTACAAAATTGCCCAAAACGCACAAGAATCTAAAAGTGGTTGATTTAGTAGCTCTGTAGCAGCACGCGTTTCTCATCCAGTTTGGAGCTCAGCATTTCATTTCTCTGACGGATGCAGCCCGGGTACACGTTCACCGTGAAGCTGGCTTTACGCTTACCACGCAGAATGAATCTCGATTTGGATATCGGCATAAAACGGGTTCACCCCTAACCGTAAGCTAAAAAAGATTCGCTTACCCTGCTGCGGAAACTTCTTTCGAAAGCCTTATGGTAGGAGGACGGTAACAAATTACACATCAGAAAAAGCCGAAGCTGTCGCCCTAAGAGCTCTAAGGATCCTTTAAGTAGTTGCAGAAATATTAAATCCTGACCTTACCAAGTGTTAAAAACAAAGAGTTCCTGCTAAGAGGAATACTTTCTGCATGATCTGGTCACATGTGCATAGTTCAGTGATTTTTTTGTTGTTGTTGTTTTTTTATTTTTAAAACAAGGTTTGTTTGCAAATAAAGAAATAAAATTTAGTAAAGTTATAAGTTTTCTTGATGGAAAAAACCTTAAAAACAGACTAGTGGTGACTTGTTAACCAAAGAAAGAGAGAAAGCTACATATCAAAGGTCTGGAATCCAGCACCTCAACTTCACAACAGCTGTACACATTTGAGATTACGCCATCCAAACGATGCCAGGATGATCTAGTCACACTAACAGTTGTTCCATCTTGACCTAACTTCAACATCCCATATCAATAAAAAGGTCCCTAATACAGAAGATTGTGCTAAAGAATGCAACGATTCTGCATGCTGTTTTCATTTCCCTGGTCCTGTTCATGCTTGCAGCTGTCCCCGTGAGGCAGCAAAGAGTCTGGTTCTCAAAACGCCACGCCATAAAAACTGAAAAGAAAACAGCGAGCATTAGTGAGGTGCAAGACAAAGCCAGCCCGAGCTGGCGTGCAACGTTTAAACGCTACGAGGGGCCAAGCAGTTTGGCTTTACCTTCTTCCTTACACCCCTTCCTTCTCAATAGAGTCCACATTCCTTCAGGTTGTTTTTAATGATAACATCTGTAACAGCATCGAACACAAACTGCACGTTCTTGGTGTCGGTGGCACAGGTGAAGTGCGTGTAGATCTCCTTGGTGTCTTTTCTCCGATTCAGATCTTCAAACTGACACTGGATGTACGCAGCTGCTTCTTCGTATGTGTTGGAGCCTGAAAAAGATAAGATCCCTTACTTTAGCCAGCAGTTCACAGCAGAGAGATCTTTTAAGTACATAGTAAGCCGCTTGCAACCATCTGCCTTATCCAGCTACAAATCCAAATCCACCATTAACCCCTTCTTGTAAATCTGAAGTCTATTCCCAGCTTCTGGTCAGTGACCTTGGACAACTCATCGACTGCTCCCCGCTCCAGCCTCCCTGCCCAGAGATTGCTAGAAGGGAACGTTGTACGCTGGCTATAGCAATGCTTCGTGCTAGAAACATGTAGTTATAGCAGAAAAGTGACAAATCACAGGAATAAGCAGGTTGGAAGGAAGGACCGTTTGAAAAAAAAATAAATTAAAATCTCAGTGCCTCAAGCAGCAACAGGGTAGAGCATCACATCCATGTGGGGCCATGGCAGGGAAGGGCTGCAAAACAGACTTGCTGAAACACAGACACACCAGGGTGGAGAACCGCCCTACCCAGGATGTGGATAAGTCTCATAGCCTCTGAAATAGTAGAACAATACTTTCATTTACCTTCAAAGATGTGGAAGATGCGGAGTAACTTTGATTTGCTGGAGTGCAATACTTTGCTATTCGTACTCCAGGCCATAAAACACACGGACAAAGGCTGTTCGGAACTACAGACATGCATGACCGCATCTCTTCCGAGAAAATCAGCTATCAGCTAAATGGACAGCCCAAAGATGCTGCCCAAGAGACAGAGTTAAGCAAATGGGAAAAAAAGATAAGCTTTTAAGTTATCCCGGATTGCGTAGGCTTCAACTGACTCATTCCTGGCCCTGGCAACACAAATAAAACGCAGTTTCATGAGCTCAACCTTACCTGTGTACTCCGGATAGCAGATCGTTAGTGGGCTTTTCTTAATCTTCTCTTCAAACAGGTCTTTCTTGTTCAAGAAGAGAATGATCGATGTGTCTGTAAACCATTTGTTGTTACAAATGCTGTCAAACAGTTTCATACTCTCATGCATCCGGTTCTGGAAAACAAAACGAGAAGGGTGATGCATCACTCCAGAGTTTATGGGAGGATGGGGTGGGGGGGACAGACAGGCTTTACTGCAAAAGCCAGGCTAAAGAGTCCAAGTGTCACAGAAATATTCTCACTGCCACTTCATCAGGAAGAGCACAGGCACAACCCTGAGCAGGGGACAGGTCACCTCCTCATCCTCTAACTCCCCTGGGACGTGTCTGTTCCTCCACAGAGGTACTCACACCCAGGGGAACAGGCTGCAGGGACAACTCAAGGCACCTCCTCGTAACCAGGGCCTGGAGAAAAAATCTCATTTACGCATTATGTTTATCAGTTTCTGGGGCAAGACACTGCAGGCTGCTGTGAGGAAGTGCTCATCTTTGCAGACTTTGAAGAACTGTAACAAGAGAAGCGAGGCAGAGACCTGTCCGCCCTACGATTCCACCTCCCTTCTCCTACAGGGCCACGCAACCAGGCACTGCTAACTCCTCCGTAACATACCATTTCCTCATCCTCGGCCAAGACAAGGTCGTAATCGCTGAGGGCCACACAGAAAATAATTGCCGTCACGCCTTCAAAGCAGTGGATCCACTTCTTGCGCTCAGACCGTTGGCCACCAACATCAAACATCCTGGGAGAGACAGAAGAACCATCTCAGAAGCTGTGGAGACCTCCCGCCCCGGCCGCCACACCGCTCACAGGTGATGGAGGAGGCTCAGCTAAGGACTTTCAAATCAGCAGTGTTTAGGGGAAAACAGGTTCACAGCCTTCCATCAGCAAGGCCAACAACTCTGAGCCCTCCTTGTCTCAGGAGAGTGGATTTTAAAACCAGAATTCTTTTCTTTAGAGCAATTTCAACAGGAAGAACTAGACGTTACCTACATCGCTATCCAGAAGCCTGCTGATTCACCAGGGCATGCTTATTTTGTTCTCTGTCTCTATTTCCTTAGCAACAATCCATTTGCTTGACTGGACTCCAAACACCTACTCATAGTCAGCTCTTCCACTTAATTGATACTGCGTCTGACAAAGGATTATCTGGAATATACTACCTGCACGCTACTACTGGGACCCAGGAAAAAAAAAATATTAATGGGTTTAAGAAAGAGTTTCACGTATTAAAAAAAAAATTCAACCTGTAAGCTACTGAAGTTTAAAGGCTGCTGAGCTGCTTACAGAATTTTTGTCTACAAAAGACACAAGTGCCTTGGACAGTTACAACACCCTGCTCACCAAAATATTTTGATGAGAAGCAGGATTGCCCAGGATGTTCTGATGGACTGTGACTTAATTAAATCAAGGCAGATACAAGTCAATATCCAAGAGCTATGAAAATCGTAAACATTGATTTGTTACCAGAGCAAACAGGCAGACAAGAGAGAAAGCACCCAGGGTGGGCCAAAAGCAATGCAATTTAATGATGCCAAACAAGGCAGCCAGAAGTGCTGTTCAGCTAACTTCAATCTTCTGTTTAACGTAAACCGTCCCTGCGGACCACAGGAAGAAAGATGAAAATCTCCGTGAGGATACAGGCTATTTACTTAGCTTGTATCATTTGCCATTACTCTCTGCTGTTAGCAC
>NW_009601117.1:9401-37043 GCF_000690535.1 Cariama cristata
TCGCCAAGCTAATCCAAATTCGAGTCACAGTCATACTGAGGCTACCTCAGCCCGTTATTAATGTCTGAGATTTAACATCAAGGCTTCCATCGCGGGAAAGATGGCAGCTTCAGGGTTTAAGATGTATTAATGCTTTCCTTTGTGGAGCAAATCCCTCTGAGACGAGACACCTCGTGTCTCGGGCTCTGCACATGATCAATGACTCCAGGCAGGCTTGGGAAAGAGAAAAAAAACTCCTTTTTGCATCGGGGAGGCACGCCTCTGAGTGCTCAGCCATTTCACTTTAAAAGAAGGGTTATAACGATTAAATAGAATATGCCTGCTACCTCCAGCTCACTTTTCCATTAGTCAGATGTGACAATTTTTAAAAGAGAACCACACACCGCAGCTGGAAATGCTAATCCTAATACATCACGATCGAAGACAAGTTTTTTCCCTGGATGAACGAGAAGCCATGTAAATAGCTCGGTGATGCAAAGTGTTTAGGCATTTTTGTTAAAACGATTTATAAAGTCAAGACAGTTCAGAAGCCAAAATGCTACCGTTCTTCCAAAAAAGTGTGCAAACAAATCAGATTTTATAAGCAACACTTGCATTTTTCCTCTAGCTCTTTCAAACTGTTTTCAAACAAGCTAAAAATAAGCAAACAAATGCTTATTTAAAGGCTCTAAGCAACAAGGCCTTGAAAACATTGCCACAGATGAAGGGAACTCGCCCAAGATACAGACGCCGCATTCTCCTACGCCCACATTACAGGACACGAATGCCCACCCCACGGGGCTCCAGGCTGTTTGTCAGGAGCACGCTTGGGATCCAAAGCGAGGATTTTCTAACGAGCAGATGAAGAGCGGGTAGGAGAGCTAAACTGCAGGCTAGCAGCCGCTACAGAGGTTAGAGGGAGCTCGATTAGTGATACGTAAAGGGACACTGCCAACACCAGGCTCGATAGCCAAGCCCTGCAGGGACTGAATTTAGAAAGGCAGAGAGGAGAGGCAAATCCCATCCTCTGCGAAGGCAGCCAGCCCCCAGCACGCTTTCTGCATGCTCCATTAAAGCGTCAGTCAGCAGAGTCATCTACAGCTTCGTGGAGAACACCATGCAGCCCAGAGCCAAGACTGACTGCGGGGAGAGCTCTCATCTCCCACTTCAAAGGAAAGGGTTAAATTCAAACTCAAAATCCAGGAGTCAGTGTCCTTTTAGTATTTTTGGGGGGGGGATCCTGTAAGCAAGTACCTGTGTCTGCGATTCCAACATAAAAGCAGCTGAAAAGAACAAGAAGAAAGCAAATAAAAGTCAAACCGGTATCTCCAGTGAGCAATGCCAGTAGAGAGGGCGTGTAACAGAGGCAAGGAGGACAATTAAAACAGGGCAAGATGTTTTGCAGCGCAGGTGTGGGACCCACTACCACCACCACAGATGGAAGAAATCATCGCAGTCCCCAGGGAGGAGCACTGCCCTTCACTTACTTGAAGTATAGGTCCTTGAAGGTGAAGTGAGTTTCCACAATGCCTGTAGTTTTAACTCTGGTCCGCAGAACATCCTGCTGAGTTGGAATATAGGTCGGCTGGGATATTCTATCCAAGTCATTTAGGTAACTAAACCAGAAGAGACAACACAAGATGCGCTTTTTTTAGTCTGCTTGCTCGCCATGAATCTTTTATAAACTGCAGAAGAAAGTCATCACAGAATTTATTCATCGTCTTCACGTACGGACCTCAAACATGCAGTGAACAAACCCCCCTGGGTCTATCCCAAGGGTTGATTCTGTGGGTTTTTTTGGTTTGTGTTTTTTTTTTTGTTGTTGTTTATTATTAACCCCTCCTCGTACGACCTTGCAGCATGTGCTGGGTAGAGTTCAGCTAGCTGGGGAGTGTAAGCCTGATAAGAAGCTAGCACGAGAAGTACTGCTGATGCAAAAGTCATGCCAAGACTGGTATCTCTTGGGGCAATTCAAAGCAGTCAAGGTCTTTCGCATCAAAGCGCAAGGCAATAAATCCAGTGGCTCACTTTTAAAGGGCAAGGATACATCAAATGAACGAGGAGGAAAGAATTAAGGGTCAAGAACTACCCCCAAAAGCAAGCAGATTCTTTCACCAACAGCAAACTAACACGATGCTCGCCGGCTCCCTGACGGCACCGCTGCCAGAGGAAGCCGTTTCTCTGCAGCATCAAGGCAACGCGCCCATCGAGACCCCAGCTAGTTCCAGCTCCAGCAGCTTCCCTTTGAAGTTCGGCTCTCGAGCACATAAGTAAGAGGTATACATCATTTCCAGTAGCATCAGAAACCCCGCTCCAGCCAGTGACACCTCTGAGCTCATTTTTCCTGTTAAAGGGAAGGCGACGGCCTCCTCCTTCCACAAAGGAGACGAGCATCGCTCCAGCTCTGTTGGGAAGGGACCGGCCATGTCTTTATCAGGAGTGGTTTTTAATCAACTCAGTACCACATAACTGTGAGATTTTAGTGACACAATGACTCTTCATGGTGTAATAAACCCTGTCTGCCCAGCCAAACGTTATTATCACAGATCCGTTGTCGGCCAGGGATCGCTCCTTCCCATGCGCCTCAAAGCTGTGCCAGGAACCCCAAATTTCCACTCGCCTTCGTCACTGAGCAGGCAACGTACTGAGCAACATCTCCCTCCTCTGTCAGCTTCAGCATCTCCCCTGGTCAGGATTGCTAGCTTATTTGCAGAGCGCTGACCTATTTTTCCAAACCCCAGAAGAATCCAGCCTACCTGCCAGCCTCCTGCCCATGCTCACCCAGCACCACGGAGCTTTTCTCAAAGAGCTGGGATCTGCAAGAGGTTTTAGCCCAGAAACAGCCAACTCCTCTCATTCCTCTCCCACATTCAGCGGAATGACAGGTTTGGGAACTGCTCTTTGACCAGAAAGACAGCACCCAAAACTTACACTTGGGACTGGCTTTAGTTTCAGCTTAGAATTTGGAAAGTACTTACCTTCATTAGGCTTCTGTTAAGAAATATTTCTGCTGAGGAAATAACATGCCCAGATTTCACCCCCCCACCCCCTCTTTCCTACCTGTATGAGTTTAGTTGGGATATGGTGGTTCAAAAACCTGATGGGAGTGCTACCCAAGAACTGACCCAGCAACTCCGAACAGCTTGGCTTTGATACAGGTCACGCAGCTGCCTCGCATCACTGCAGTGATAAATGTGCAAGCTGAAGCTGTAAAGCATCTGCTCTTAATTGCCAGCGTTCAGCATCAGAAGTTTGGGCAGTGAAAGTGGTATCATTCCTACTTAGGGCTTTTTAGGTAGACAGTGAGGAGTGAATGGAGTCAGGCAACTCCCACCGAATGAATTGCAAAGTGCCACTGGGACACTTGTTCATCAGGGGAACGAGGTGTATCACGCTAAGCAGTGCTCTATCTGCAAGATGCCTTAAAAAAAAAATGCTTTGCCAGACTGATTTCCAGGGAGACTCAAAGGGCAAATCCCACAGAAATGCCCAAGCAGTGGGAAGATCCAAGCACAGGGGATTTCTTGGTAGCAGAAGAGCCGCTGGAGCGCATGGGCACGCAGCCTCCTCCAGCTGTCCTCGCCTTGCTGGAGGCAGTTGATTCTGTGGGCAGAGGTGGCAGCCGTGCCCACTCAACAAAACCAGGCTGCAAAGCCCAGCCTGGGCAGACTGCCACTCATTTCCCTCTACCACCTACAGATTTAGTGGAACTTGGGGCGAAAAAGAAAACAAAACAAACATAAACCACAAACAAACTAGAAAAGCATGGTCTGAGACTCATGGTTTCGAGCGACTCATAACCCACAGCTTGCCACAGTCTGTCTGAAAGTTTAAAGATGTTCCTCAGAAATATTGTTTTGGCAACTGCAAACATATACCTTGCCGAATCTTCCTACACCCCACGCAGTTTGAATCCCTTTTCACAATCTCCTTCACCACTCAGGCTTCCTTCGTCCACTGAGGTTGCGACACTTGTTCCCCACCTTGGATCCTTGTGTTTACACAGCCAACTATTTCTCATGCTTCACCACCACCTTGCAAATACAAGCTTGCCAAAAGACAGTTTTGCTTTATTTCCCTTCTTTTTTCACCCTTAAAATGAGGGCTTGAGTACAAAAACAAGAAGAAAAAAAAAAAAGAGCTGACCAAAAGCCTACAGCGTAACTCGTGTTTGTCTTCGTGATCTTTCAAACCTTCCCAGGACATCCTGTACCAGGCTGGCACTGGTTCAATACCTGAGCGTGCAAGGATCTGTAGTTCCAGTCCGATGGGAAAACCTGCCAGCTTCAGTGTCGTCCCATCTCAACTCCGACTGCTCAAAGAAACATTGACTGCGGGAGAGGGATGTTCTGAAGAGGAGAGCTGAAAGATAGAGTTCCCCTCCTCCACCGGCTCACATGAACCCTGGAATGGTATTTTCCTAACAATTCAGTTATGTTTCCTTTTAGCGCTGGAAAGAACTCTTTCAAGGCCAAAAATGGCTCTGAAAGATTCATACAAAGCATTTATTATGAACGGCTATCCGCAGCCTGAGCTAGGGGAAGGAGGGGCTGGCACCATCACGCCCGAAGGCAGAGCAGCAAACAAAAGCCAGCCTTTGCCAGGGAAAGGAGACAAGAGGGCAGAGAGATGCAGGTTCAGGACCCAGGTATTTGCAGCCACCAAACACCAAGCTTTCAGGAAATATTATCACAAACACCTGTGCCTGTCTGAAAAATGCAAACAGTATTCTTCCTACAAAGGTCGACAGCTCATACAGAATTAATCCTCTCTAGCCAAGTCTTCCTGCAGCAAAAAGAAAACAGGTGAAGACCAGGTCAAACCTCTAAGAAATGCATTTCTTTTGCAAAAGTCTGCCTCCTCTTTCCCCTCACGTTTAGCTGGATTCTGGCAGATTAAGCAAAGTAGAACATAAGCTAACAGGGCAGGATCTCCAGGAAAAGGGAATGTTGTGTATTACCTTTATCAGTTTAAATGCTCCTTTGGGCTAGCTAAGGCAGACCCACAGACCTACAGATGAAAAAGCTCGCTTCAAAAACTTGGGCTGCGATCCCAAGGTGGTGCTACCCGAGGGGAATCACGAGAAAGCATCAGGAGGACAATGTCCTGCAAGCTACTGCTTGAAAGCAAAGAGGAAGGAAAAAACCCAACCAAAAACCACACAGAAATAATCTATGTTTTATCCAGCATCATGTCAGGGAATTCAGGCCAAAACTGCCACATGGGAACAAGACAAGATATGCCAGAATAGAGAACGGTTGATCAGAAACTATGCTAATTGCCTGTGAGATCACAGATAATTACCTACAGTATCTGCAGACTGGTGTACGCCTGAACTTTGGAAAAAGGAGCGAAACCAGCAACTAAAATATTTTAAAGCATTATCTGCTTGTCGACACTTCCAAGTATCAGAGAGAGGAAACCGAAGAGACATGCAATCCACACTGCTGCACCATCAAACAGGTTTTTGTTCTTTGCAGCTCCTACACCAAGAATTGTGCACAAAGGTCTGAAACGCTTCGCCACGGCATTGACTCAAGACGGGAGCGGTGAGCTACAGAGCTATTTGCTCACGTCATAGGTAAAGAAAAAAAATAGGAAGTTGCAATAAGGCAAGTAACAATATAGAGGTTTGAAATATCACACCAAAAGAGCAGGGTGGTTGCTAGAGGGACATTATCAGATGGTGCCTGCAGAAGATGCTGAGTGTTTACACTAGTGCTTGCACATCCACTGTTTAGACCACGAGTTACTCAACTGTTCTTCAAAAAAATAAGCAGAAAACGTGCAAAGCGCTATGATTCCAGGACAGATCGTTTGGTTTAGTGTCACAAGTGGTTATCTTTGGGAGCTTACCCTGACCCGCAGTGTATGGATTACAACATACCGTTGTTATGGTTGCCTCCTCTCCTCCGACACGACCTCCTGCCTGCCAGGGCAGCTCTCCGACGGGCAGGATCCCTGCCCACGCAAGGGGAAGTGCTCAGCGAGGCAGTAAACAGCAGGAAGAAAAGTTTTCGGAACAATTCAATGCTGCCCTGAAAACCTTGGCTCTCAGTCACAGCACTCTCACTCTTGATGCCACCTAATTTTCACAAGCAACCGCTCCTATGTTCCTCTTTCCCCCCCTCTCCTCGCCGATTCTGGGTGTCTCAGCAGAGGCCCTGAGGTCTGATGTGAAGCGAGGAACAGCACCCAGTCAGCCATAACCAGGCTTGAAACACAGCACAATACTGAATTTCAGCTGGAAAACCAGACGTCTCAAATGGGGCACATATTTAAAGGTTGCTAACCCTGAAGTTTCAATCCCATTTGTAGTAGATATCGAAATGAAATTCCCCCCAAGAGAATTGTGCACAAAAGCTAGTACCTACAAGATCACCACCACAAAAAGAGATTGCAAGACATCCATCCTTTAAGCGCGGACAAGGGAACTAACTGGATAACACCAGTCGATAAGGCAGGTCAGGAGCCACGTGTTTGAACGGAAATGAAAAAATACCGACTGAACGCTCATTCTGTAGACTGGCGAGGCGGGGGTCCCGCAGAAGAAAACAGGTCTTTAACTGCGTGATCGTGCTCTGCACTAAATGAACCCACCCGCAGCATTTCCCAACTGCTGAGTTGCTGGGCTACCGATTCAAAATAAGGCTGTTTTGGTGCAACTTCCTGTGGTCTTTGGTCAGGAAGCAAAAATTCTCTGATGCAGTTATCAGAAAAACGCCATGTGGGTCATCATTGGGCTGAAATCTCTCTGCCACGCAGATGTGACACCAGCCCATGACCGCGATTCGTCACAGTTGCTGTGCCTACATGTATCAGTACCAGAAACCGGACACGAGTGGGTTGCAGATATTCAGGAACAGGAATAACCCTCCGAAATCCAGTCTCTGGAAGGCAGTCAGGTCAAGTGGGCACCTACTAAAGCAGGCTAACAGCCTCTCTCCCCAGTCTGCTCTGCTTCCAACCCCTTTCTACCCTTTTTTTTACTCCAGCCTGCCTTCATTATTCTTCTCTTTCAAAGCTGACCATCCAGACCACAAAGCCAACGTTCCCCATCTTCAGCTTCCTCCTTGAGCTCCACTCAACCACTTATGCTTTCTGCCCTAGATCCTCTGCTCAAGAAGTCCTTAAGCTTTCCTTCTCTTCTCCATATCTTTTTGTTAAATTATTCCCTCATTCATCCCCCTCCTCATCTATCCTTTTTTCTTGTCTTTGAACCTGAAGTTTCCTCCTTGCGTGCGATAAAGGCACACACGAATCTGAGAAATCCTCCTCTTGTCAACTCGCTTACCTTGATCTAAATCCATGATAGCCTGCCAAGGTGTTACAAATATAGAAAAAAAATCTTCCCTATTTTCAAGCTAAAATATGCTCTGCACAGGAGGAGTCTGCAGGGATCTGAGCTGTGAAACATCTAAAGTTTCTTTATGAAGCACTCCCAAATTAATTTTTCAAAAAGGCTTAAAACTTGGCTAAGTTGAGACAAGTTTTCAGCTGGATATGAGGAGACACATTTAACCCCAAAATCATCCTTTCAGAGTTTCAAATATTTGTTCTAGAGAGACCAAGCACATGACTTAAAAAAAAAAGAAAAGAAAAAGCAACAACTGTCTTGCTCATTAAAAGAAACAGTTCTCCTCCCTGCACTAACCTGGCTCTTGGAAACAGAGGAGGCATTTAGTCAAAAATCTCATTAACCAGCCAGCAGCAGCCTATTTATCTAGTCATAACTTCGCAATTGTTAAGCAATTGTGTGCATTTTAGAAACAGAACAATAAGGAGGCTTATAGCTAGCCCGCAGCGCTGCCCGTGTGGTCTCAGGCACAGGAACATAAGTGTAGTGAGAGCGCTGTTAAGGAGAACAACTCTGTGAATATTGATCTGCCGGTATCAGGAGATCCCACTATTGGAA
Organism: Cariama cristata; assembly: GCF_000690535.1. Classification (NCBI taxonomy): domain Eukaryota; kingdom Metazoa; phylum Chordata; class Aves; order Cariamiformes; family Cariamidae; genus Cariama; species Cariama cristata. The sequence continues at coordinate 17,296 of NW_009601117.1, forward strand.
ATTGTTGCTCATCACAAATTTGGTAGTTTAATCACGAGCTCAGTTTCAGGAGGCATTACTCCTTTCTGTAGGGATAACGAAGGTGACCTAGCTGATCACCTGCTCTAAGAAGCCATCTTAATGCAAGCTGCCAAGTTATTCTTCCACTAAAAACAGATTGGCAAATTCACCTTGGCACAAAACAAGGAATGGGGGTTTTTTCTTTCCCCCCCCAGTACCTCATACAGGGAAGACAAGCAGTAAAACTGACTTTGATGAGCTAAAAGCACTGAGTCACCTTGTGAGCCCAGCCCCGCGTAAACCAGTTAAGACCAGCATTTCCCTCAGAAGGGGACCCTCACCACCCAAGTACTGCCCTGTTTTCGGTCCTTTTTGAACACCGTTTGGTTAGCCGGGAAGAACCCAAAAGCTGGTAATGGTTTCTTACTATGATGCAGAGTCGTTAAGCTGATATTCTCTCGATCTGCTGAAGCAGGCCTGAACTCCAGCATCCCTCCATAACCGCTTAATCACGCCAGCTAGCTCGGCAGTCATCACGCCTTCCTCTGCGCTTCCAGCTAATACAAATAACTGACGGGCATCGTCCTGCAGGAAGAGGGGAAATTAAAACAAGTTAGGATGTACACCCATTTGGTCCCCCTCTCATGCTGTCTATCCAGTCTTCTCCCCCAAATCATCGAGTTATTCTTCTCCTGCAGTCAGAAAGGCAAATTCTGGGCAAGAAACTCCAGTCTGTGGGGACAGACACGCACTGATCACGGGTGGCACACAAGGCTTGTGTCACACCATCACTGCAGGGATCACCATTCCAAAATCACGGGCAGCATTCAGATCGGAAACATGAAATTTCAGTAACCTGGCATAGTATTTCAAAGAAAAGTTAAGAATGCCAACGTGCTACTATAGACTAATGAACTAAATGATAGCTTTTAAATTGGAAAAGCTCTAGTGTTGTACAGTGCAGCGACAAGGAAAAATTCAGAAACAAAGGCAAGCTTTGGATGATTATAGATTTAAAGCTTTGAGGACTTGTCATTTGCTGCAATAGCTGTCAGAAGTAAGGGAGACAGAGTTCTTCATAAAGCATTTCATTGGGAGATGGGGTGGACTGACCAGGGTTTGAGCATCTGCCCTACAGCATAAAAAATTATTGTTGGAAGTTTTACTGCAAGACCTCACTCTTCTACAAGTTAACAAGCAGATTTTGAAAGTGGAAAACAGGCTGACCTACATCCCACACTGATGTTTATTTCTACAGAGATCAGACCTGCCAGCATCCTTTCAGGAGATGTAAGAGATCTTTCATTATCCCAGCAAGTTCTCAACTTCAGACTGTCTCCTCCTAACATCGGCTTCTCTCACTTCAGCCCTAAACCGTACTGCCCAGCACATACCTAAGCTCTGCCAAGAGTCAAGGTGGCACGTTACTCCAAAGGGTACCTCCCTAGCACAAGCAACGGGCACCTGAATTAACTTAATCAAGGTCCGAACTGCCACAACACAGAGGTGGACCTCAGTTAGGAGTCTGTGCAGGTACAGCACTTATGGGTATGGTGCTATGCTGACAGGTCACTGCAGCGGTTTGCTGCGAGACAGTCGATTTGGTTATCTTTCGTCTTTTCCTAGGAAAGTGTGGCAAGCCATTTGCCCTTCAGGGAGGATTGGGACATAAGAAAAATTCTTGGCACTCCGCTCTCGTTCTGCTTTTGCGAAGCCAGTTAAGTCTGGGCAGGTCAACTGAGAAAGGAACTTGGATTTCAACATCTTCCTCCTTCCAGCTACGTTAGCTAGGCTGAGATCACAACGCGGCTTTGACAAGCACAGAGGAAAGGTGGAGGGGAACGCCAGGGAGGATTTGGAGCAGCAGCTGAACAACAGCCTAGGTTAACGTGCCAGTGAAGATATGCCCTTCAGTCAGGACGCTTTATATCCTAAGTTCAAAATATCCGTGGTTGCATCACAAAGAAACACAGTAGGTTACTTTACTTGCCATATATTAACTGTAAGCATGAGGAATTAGTGCCAGATAGCAAAAGTCACAGGGTGTGCAGCCACTGCCCTACGCTGCTATACACGATTCCTTTCTCCCACACATTTTCAGGAGTCCCCGACTTCCCATTCTGTCTGTGCTTTCCCCACCACCACGAGGGTCAAGACTTCCTGACTTCAGTTTCTACCATCTTGAAGTGTTGGAGGTGAAGGCTAGTAACAGCCCAAGGAATCAGCAGAATTGGATGGGCGGGGAAAAGCAGGGCCTCAAACCCCCAAAAAAATCTAAGAGGAAAAGTATGAGTAGTGAAAGCGATTAAAATTTATTTGGTTCAACTTAAAGATTAACTGGCACAATGCTGTGAAACACTACTGAAGACTGATGGCAAGTAATTTAAACCAAAGCTCAGAATTCTGTTAAAAAAAAATAAAATCAAATAGTTTAGAGAAAAGTTTGGGGATTTTATTTTTTTTTTTGAGCATTCAAATTACTAAAGGTTCTTGCCCATAACCTCAATAAAATACCTGCCACTTTATACTGGTAATACATTACAGATTATGAAAGGTCTTTCGCTATTGTATCTTGTAACAAACGTATTTCCACTGTGAGTGTCATGGACTGAATTTCCAGGATTCATTAACACAATCCACAGCCCAGACTCAGACTAAGGGAAATAAGTGAAATACTTACTGCTCTGGCAACTTCTCCAAAGTCTATCTTTAGCCTTCCCATGGCTCTTATGATTGCAATGATGGACTGGATAGTATTGCTGTAGACAACCACTTTATATTGTTTGCATTCTTCCTCTGAGTAGCCGTCCTCATGAATAATCCTGGAAGAAAACCAAGCCATCATTCCCAAGCCAAACCAGAAAGGCACCACAGATTTCTTATTTCAACTCGTACAAAAATGCAGTTTACATGCTTGCACTCTCACTTACTTCATCTGCTTCACAATGGTGCTTTTCCCAGACTCTCCAGCACCTGAAAAAGCACAAAACCATTCCAGTTAGCAACCACATGAAATTAAAAAGGAAAAGCGGAATGTAGTCTTCCCAGTTTCCCCGCAGAGGCTGATGGGGTTTGGAGCAAGATACTTCTTGTCCATTGCTGTTGGTAACAGAGCTCCACAGAGCCTTGGGAGGGATCGCTGAAGAGCACATCCACATGTACGTCCTTCCCGGGTTTTATTTACAGATGCTGACAGTCATTACGGATTCATCTGCTAAAAAGAAAAAAAACAACCCTAGAATTTCTGAATTTCCAGACTACACTTCTTGATCATTAGGGCCAGCCATCTGGGAGGCAGGTCGGAAAAACCAGGAGGATTTATCTGGTAGATTATCTACCATCCCTCTCTTCCAGCTCAGTAACTACAGTCCAAGGTAGCCCTACAGCTAAAGCACATCAACGTCATCAGCTGCTACCCATCATTACCAAGCTGTGCAAGATAAAAGCATTAGCCTTAAATAACCAGGTGGATGCAGTCACAGATCCCGGAGCATTTTTGGTTTGCGGTTTTTGTTTTGTTTTTAACAAGAACATCTAATTCAGAACCAATCTTGTGTAATATACAGCAGAATGGAAGTAGACCCAGAACAGAGGTCAAAAGTGTGCACAAATCCTCTCTTGCAGATCCAGGTGAAGCAGCTTAAGACATTAAAGCCCAGAAAGGTGTCACTATGTCAGCACAGGAACATCAAAATGGATCTTGCAAGCTCCCTTGTCCACTTAGCACAAAGTCAGCCAAGTGTTGCCCATAATCAAACTAATGTGTGTGGGGTTTTTTTCCCCCACAGTGGAAAGACTAGGTGCACTCCCGCAATGCATTACCAGTGCGTAGTGGTAAGCACACTGGTGTCATTCCCAAGCTAGATACCTCTTAAAGAGCTCTGTCAAAATTCAAAGATACCTGTCTAGACTTGAAGTGGCAACCAAGGCGTCTGCTGGTGATTCAGACAATCAGGGACCTGGGTTCCTGCTCTAACCCTCCAGTTGCCAGCACTGGTTCCCACAGACCAGACACGGGGATCTTCACCGTGGCACACCCGTACGCATCCACCCACAGAACATGCACAAGGGAGATTTTACTGGATTACCAAGCTCTATTCTCTTATTTCCCACAATGCAAGGATTATTATTCTGGGAAACTGAGGATGGAGAGACTCGTAGGTTTAGCTCGGAAACGAACCTTTGCCACGGGATCATTTCCAGTTGAAAGAGCAGACCTGCAGGCTGTGGCACTCAGACACGCCTGCATCGCAAACAGCCTTCTTTCAAAGAAAGGCAGAGAAACCTGGCTTGTCAAACCTCTGCAGACCCCAGGGGGCCAAGTTATCCCTGTCTGTCTGCAAAATAACAGTTAGTTAATCTGTTTTTCACAGCTTTTTTTTTTTTTCTTTTGAACCACAGAGCGCTCACAAACCAGCACGAGGCAGAAATCACCTTTGCACACCCGTGCAGCAGCTGACACGCTTGCACAGCTCAGCACAGCAGGCGCCTACTCTGGGATTCAAACCCATCACGTTATCACGGTTTACTGAGCTTTGCAATCAGCAGCAGCCGAGCTGCGCTGCCCGCATGCATCCCTGTCCCAGCCGTGAAGCATGTGAAAAGCATGCACGACGTTACTGCATGTCAGCAGAAGCGCAGGTCCTGGATTACTCTACCTCGTGTGATTGCAACACCAGGAGTTCACCGCAAACGAACCGGAGCAACCGCTGGCTTCAGGGTTCCTCAGCTTAAAAAGCTCACTCTGAGCTGCAGAACTGGGTTTGCTGAAGGCAAAGGAATGAAGTTGAGCCTGCCTGGATTTGGATGTGTGACTCAAGAGATCTTGCATGGACTAAAAGATCCAAGTTCCCATTCACTTCTAGCATCAAGCTATCAGGATGTCCCAGCCCGCAGGGTTTACGCAACACAGCAGTGTGCTAACCCAGAACGGCACTGCTACAAGTAAGGCGAGCTTTGTTGGAAGGGAAAAATCATTTTTAGATTATCAGACCAAACCAGCTTTCAGGAACGTCAGGCTGTGAAAACCGGGCTGCGGCATGCTCCAGAAAAAAAGCGGAAAAGCTTTCTAGTGCTACCTTGGGAAGCACGGCTTCCAGGAAAGAGCTTCCCAAGCCTCTCACAAGATCCAGAGAGGACAACACTACATTCTAGTTTCATTCTTGCATCCTTGAAGCCTCAGGCAGGCCAGCTCCTAGGAACAGCACCACGAACAGGGTGTGAAATTATCAGCACTTTTTAAAAAGCAGAATTCACTTCTCAGTCTCACGACTTCATATCATATCAGCAGAGGAACCAAGAAATCAAACCCCTGAAGATAAGACATCACTTTGTAGGGTTTGCGTTTGTGATGGGTACAAGTCATTCCCTTGCTTGGGATTTCGTACACCTTTCAGCCTGCTTATTTCACATTCCTTTTTTTTTTTCCCCCAATATCGCTAGTAAAACCCTTTTGGCTGATAAGGGAATTAAAAGTACTGGCAGGAACATTAAGGTGGAGGTTACAGCGGTGTCTGGGAAGGAGCAAACAACTGCTGCTTTCTGAACAGCTACGCAACAACCAGATCGGAGCAGCTCATTCACCAGCGGTGAACACGTTGTGCCAACCCGAGCCCAGACTTGTCGTCGGCAATCGGGACCGAACAAGGACAACGCAGCCTTTACAGCCATGCACTTGTATTTCCACTCCCAAGTTCATCCCAGTCAGTCCCCAGATGTTGATGAGAATTCCTGAAGATCCATTAAATGTATTAAATTACAACAGAAAAGTTTCCCCACATCAGACAAAGTCATTTTCAAGCTGAAGGTGCATTTCCTATTTGCACTGAAGACAGCTTCAAACCAAACCAGCCGCCAAATATTTTTATAGCCCTTGGTGGCTGAATAGAGGAGATGCAAATCAGGCTGAGAGCTTTCACAGCAGGACAAGCGCTTTCACGGCAGGTTCTCAGGCTGCCAAACAGGAGGAAACTCAAGTCAAACAGTGCCTTAACTTGTTAGACCCATTTGCAGGTGTCACGGGGTTGTACCTCCATCGCGGGGTGGCTGGGCAAGAATTTCTGCTGCTTTGGATCTATTTTGCACAAAGGAATAGAGGCAATAAGAGAAACACGCTGGTGTAAGTACCCAATGCCCCTCCTGCACAGCTCCGAGGGGTGCCACGGCCAGGATATATACATCTAAGAGCACTGACACCAGTAAACACCGATTGCTCAGATATCGCCTTGAGTTTCTCTCTCTCGACATCCCCCTCAAGGGACTGTAACACTAACAGCTGCCCCGCACAGCAGGCAAACTTGTTTCCAAAATAGAGCATGTAGTGCAATTTAAATCAATTAGCCTTTAGTTTAGGTTGAAGGGTTACCAGATTAGAGCCTCTCACGACAAAATACTTCCAGGTTGCCAAAAAATGAAGCATATTTTGAGCAGAATTCCCTCAAAATCTGCTCAGATGTTGGAGTTAACACCTTCTACCCAAGCAAATCCCGGGGCCTGAAGCACGCTATGCCAGCAGGGCTCCCCGCTGTATCCTGCGGCCAGCTACAGAGAGACTCCGGTCTGAAACCAGCAGCTTGCAGGAAATACCCTTCCCTTTAGCAGGCAGGTTTTCTTTTGTTATCGTCTCTTCTCCCAGCTGCCAAGATGTCTGCATCTCTCCTCCAGCTGGCACAGATTTTAACAGAGATGGCACCAAGAAGGGCTTGGGAATATCCGTGTGCTCCTGCTACCGTTTCTTGGGCACTCAGCACAACAGCATTTGTGGTCAGATGTGAAAACGTTAACGCTTTGTAGACTCAGCACTTCCACCCTGGCGAGGAACACAAAACCTCATTTTTATTTTCACAGCCATCCTCCACATTCCCTATATGAAGGTGCTGCCACTTAAAAAGCTTCAGTGGCCTGAAACAGCGGCCTTCAACCCAGAGTCCCAACAGCGGGAATTTAGAAGAGACTTTTGAACATAACCTCTCTGGCTTTTATTTCTCATCATCGTATTTGCTGTCATTTCCTCCTTAGATTATCTTTAAATAATCTGCTGCTGCAGCAGGCAATGCTGAACTTGTACTACCCGTCATTTGACTGACAAAACAATATCAGATACAATTATGCCATGACAACATAGCCAAGTTGGTTATACAACACTAATTCAAACCATATTCGGTTAACTCCTTCCCTTCTCATTTCCAACCCTCACACACTTCGGTGGAGTTTAAAAGAGCGGCAATCCACGCTCTCAGAGGAAAGGGTGCTGGTTACTCACCCTGTTCCTTCTCAGGGACTAGCAGGGGTAGGAAACAGTGACCCGCAACCTCTAAACCTCTCTCCTTACCAACACACAACCCAGAACTGGCTCCTACAGCACACACCGATGGCAGTCAGAGCTACAAGGGCACGGCCAAGCAGTAAAGTCACCTCCTCTGCGACGTTATTCCTAAAGGAGTTTTTCTTGATGTTCCAGGTCCTCTCCCAGACCCGCTCTCTACTCCTGCAAGAGCCATCCAGACAAGGCATCTCATTAAACAGTCATTTAAAAACGTCTGCCCTCCAGCTCCATAATCATTTCCTGAGAGCTCCTGCTGGGGTGGCAGCTGCTTGCCGATGAGATGGCTAACATCAGGCATGGTCTCATCTCAATTACTCCAAAAAAAAAAAGCATTAAAACCACCCTGGTCTATTCTGAGATACCTGTACTACATCCTCCCACACAGCATAAGGCTTTTTCAGGGGCCTCTCTCACTTTGCGCCTATGCTTTTCCTTTTATCTTATCCCCCACCCCAGACAAGGTCCATGACCATTTGCATTTTACTCTTACTTTCCAGCCCTAGCTTCAACATCTCCAGGTCTCACCTCCGTTCTTTGACACTCAAAATTTCTCTAAACGTTTGCAGATGTATGCACCCCGCGAGCTGCTGTTCTCCTTTTTCCAACTTGCTGGAGAGGCTGTAAAGGGTTTGCATAAAGAGATCCATATTGGAGCTACTCAATAAACAGCTTTTAATCTGCACCCTCTATTCCCTGCTATTACGTAGCTTCATTTACCCTGATGCATGTTGTTTACACTAAGTGTGGCTTAAGCCTTCAGTCACATACCTGTAGTAGGTGAGAAAAAAAAAAAAAGAGTAGGAATCTAAATGCTACTGAAACACTGCTCCAACCTACAGAAAACCGATGCTTCGCATTAGAAATGAAGACGACGAGTGCAAGTGGATAGAGTTACACTGAAATTCTTACAGACTCCGCAGGCAAAGCACCCAGCTTCTGGGATCGCAGGCAGAGACCAGATGGGGAGCTAGAAAAAGTTCAAAAATCATGAAATATGACGCTGTATCTTACCAGGTTCAAAAAAATATGAAAGTCAAGGCATTACTGAGGACATTTCTCACTGTAAAAAGAAAAGCAAACCTTTCCTTTTCGCTCTGATTAGCACAGCTACGCAGAGATCACGTTTCGTCACAAGAAACCGAGGCTGACCTAAGCAGGGATGCTGTAACTCTATGGAAAAAGCTGTTTAGAAGTCTTAACTTCTCTTTTCCCAAATTAGCAGCAAGGAACCTATTTATCCCACGGCTCTGCTTGCACACGCTAGACACAAAGACCAGCTAATCTGTCACAAAGCATTTGCTCCTTTTTGTTGTAGTGGCTTGCCCCACTTCATCAATGCACGCTCTGCAAGAATTCAGCAAAATTCCTCGTTCCTCAACATCTCCTTTAGCTAGTAACCCTTCCCTCCAGAAACCAGCCCGAGACTGGAGGCACCGCAGCTCCCAAAAATCCCCGGAGCTCACCCCAAACCTTCCAAATAACACCCCAAGGGCTTTGGGGAGAGTTTGGCATCATCAGAGCGCACCGAACTCCCTTCTGCTCAAAGGGTGCCAAGCCCTATATGAAGTTCTACAGCCAGATCCCTTTTCCCTCCGGAAAGAAGGGAGAGAGGAGGGAACCTGAGCAGCTTTTAAGCCATATTAGTACTGGCCCTGGGAGAGCGATGCATACAAAGGGGGGAAATTATCACCCAACCACTTCCCCTAAGGAAGCCAGAGGCTTTCCTGTAGCAGGAGATGGGAAGCCAAGCAACTTGGCATGTCCACGTGCTGGAGATTACAAAGAAGAGAGCAAGAAGCAAGCTACCAAAATACAGCTTAGACGGGGAATTACAGGTCTACGCAATGACACTCTGGATAACGTGTTTGCTTTTAAACTTCGTAATTTACCTTGCTTGGGAAACAAGGAAGGTAGGTCAAAGACTACCTACATCTTCCAGACATGAGGATCCAGTTCACTGCTACTCACAATCTTAATGTTGGGGTTTTTTTTTTTCCTAAAGTCGTATCAAAACTGCATTAAACTGTACTTCAGGTGAGGAATTTATTTCCCCTCCCAGTTAAAGGGAAAAGCCCTGCAGCATCTGAAAGTTTCTGAAGAGAAACCAGGTCACTGCTGAAACAAATTCTTACTAGAGACACAGAAGAGATGCACCTGGAACATCCATTAAAGCACAAGCAAGGAAGACAAAAATTAACAGACAGACATGTTTCTGATTTCTAGCCTCTAGAGGAGAACATGCACAGCTTGTAACTACAGCAACAGCCCCTATCGGCTTTAAAAAATCTCAGCAGGGGTTTGGCAGAAACTTTGCCAGACCATTCCTGAGGCAGGATGATGCTGCAACTCTTGCTGAACTCTGAAATCCACGGGAATTTCTCAACGTTTCCAATATCTCCTCTTAAACAGCTCGGAAATAACCCCAGATGTTTCACTGGAAGAGCTTGCAGCTACAGGGCTGAGTTATAGACTCGGGAAGACGACACGACCCTTCTGTGCTAAGGTGCAGCTATGAAGTGATGCTGAATCACCTGGCTGTGGTTAGAGCCCACCTGCAAAACCCCAAAACAAAACCATCTCCCCCCTCTGACAGACTAAAAAGGGGCCAGATCAACAGCAAGACAAAGCTGTGAAGAGTCCAGCCCCTAAAAATTGCAAAATATTGCAAGCATGGAGCAGGAGATATCCAAATCATCATAAACCCCAATGGATATCTCCCTGATAAAACAGATGTTTCCTTTTGTCAACATTTATCCAACATCCCACCCTAGCAAGGGAACACGAATACCTCCCCTTATACACAAGCAGGCTGTCCTCCTGGTTTGTATTCCACCTGGAAAGGCTCTTAGACACCCCACACACCCTCCTGCAGCCCTCCTACCTGTGCAGTTGCATTTCTGGAAAGCTGAGCTATCAGGTCCTCTTCCTCTTTGCTGTTTCCCTCCTGGTTTCCAACCTCATCACGCTAAATTCAAATCCTGGCATCCTCACCTTCTTGGATATGTATTTCTGATAGCAAGGGCGAGCTGCCATCACTGCTAACATTCATCCTATCTCTCCTTCTCAAGATTTTTTTATTTCAATGTGCTCCTGGAAAGCTCTTGGATATCACAAGGCCAAGAGGGGCTCAATAAACTACAGAGTCAAAGCTGTGCTGGGAATCAGGAAAAGGGGAAAAAACATTAGGGAAAGGAGCAGCAGTGTCATACCACCGGGCCTCAAAAATACAGCTATTGTTAGAACAATCAACAGGAACCGGGACAGCTTAGGTTGACACTTCGGCTTTTACAAGAACAACCACACATCAGAAAAAACAATATATACAAATAAAATAGGGCTTATGGGCTGACTAAAGCTTAACATTAGAGGTAATAGGAGCCAATGTTACAGGACAAACGACTTGAAGTTGTCACTGTCCTCTGGATGAAATAAGAAGGGAGAGTTGTTTAAGGAATGCCATTTTGAAAACGTAAGTAACACAAGCCCTAGGATCACTTCAACAGGCTTTCAAACGAAAGGCAGAGTACTGCTTTGCCTGCTGGTTTACCTGGCCTGCAGCCGATACGGGGTTTTTTTCCCTCCCAGAAGGTACCTGGAAGATGCTCAGAAACAGTAGCAGCCCCAGAGGAGGATTTCCCAACAGGGACACGAGCAATGCAAGAGCTGTGTCCTGGTGGCCCTGGCCAGCCCAGTCCATGAACCGTTCTGTGGTTCACGCCGAGGAGCTGCACGTTTCCACTTCACTTTCATACGCTCACAACAGATCACAGGCACTTCATGCTGCATGCAATTGCATTTATTTTCCATATGAATCTAATAACGTCCCCATATGAAAAAATCAGGGAAAGAATTGGTCTCATTCAGCCATTCAATATGCCTTAAAACATCGTTTGCATAAGCCACAAAAACTAGAACTTGAAACCATAAAACCATAAATGCCTCAGCAACGAACATTAACCCCCAAGTACCCAAGTGTTATTTTTATAAGCCTTTTTCTTTTTGCCTTGAAACTGCTAAGGCATTAGTCATGTTTTACCTAAAGGCTTTGAACAGCGAATGATTGCCTTAAAGCTTTTGCTGAGATTTTAACCGGCGCCTGATAAGAGAAAGCCTTCGAGCACTTGGCATGGCGACGGCCGCCACGCCGGGCAGCGCCAGGGCCAAAGCACGTCTATCAAGCCAAGAGAGAGCATGCCAAGGAATCAGTGCCAGCATGGGGAGAGACCAGCAACCGATTTAATTCACAGTATTTAAAGCAGACATCGTACCACGATTGAGATATTCCCAGGAATTCCGCACCAGTCCTGCCGATCACCGGGAAACACCAAGCTGGTAGAGCTAGCTGCCTGCTAATGCACCGTCACCCACACGCAGATCTCAGCAGCCACAGACATCACCGAGAAATTGCTTAAGGAGTTGCAGAAACAGGCACAAAATCATGCAATTACAAAACTAAAGAGGTTAAGAAAGCTTTTTCTTGATAAAATTAAAGACAGAAACTGGAACAAAGGAAAAAAAAGGCTAGTCGCGGAAGACAAGCAGATTGGTTTTTTCCCCTCCTTGCATGGCTGTTGCACTAGACATTAATGACCATGTGAACTTGCAGAGGCACAGCTAAGTACGAGGAAAACTGGTTTACAACCACTCGTAGCCATGAAGTGGGCAGCCAGCCACTGTTGATGTTCCTCCCTTGTCATCCCTCAAGCATCTTGCCCTGTTCTAAATCTACAAGACAATAAACGTCAAAGTGGTGACTCCACAAGCAAGTCCTCTGGTGACTACAGGATACTGGTCCTACAGGAGATGGTCTTCTGCACTTGAAAACCTGCAAGGGTAGAATCACAGAATTGTTTAGGTTGGAAACGACCTTTAAGATCACCGAGTCCAACCGTAAACCTAGCTCAGCTAAGTCCATCACTAAACCATGTCCCTAAGCACCACATCTACACACCTTTTAAATGCCTCCAGGGCATTTAGTGTGCAATAGTATTTGGGTGACAGCATGAACAGCCCACATTTTGGCATCGTCCCTTTTTACCTTTGATACAAAATGATTTTTTGTACCAAAAAAAATATTTTCACCCACAGCCAGAATCAAATCAAAGTTCAAAGGTGATTTAGGAGAGGGACGCTAAAAACCGTGTTACCTAATCCCGACTCTGCAGCGCAGGCACCACCGGCACAGGGAAGAAGGGCTGTCACCACCGAAATGGCCGATAGGCACAAACCCAAACGCATGAGAAAACATTTCCCTGGTGGAAATGAAGCCTTTCAGTCCCACCATGAAGTGGCCAACTGGCCCAACTGTAAACACCAGCTGTGCCTTTCTCCTCCACAAAGCCAGCACCAGCTACGCTCATGGTAGGATGCCGTAACAACCTGCACCGTTGCCAGCAACCTATATCCTAAATGCTCCGCAAAGGAGCCCCAAATTCCTTCTTCCTCAACCAAATCATTCAAATCCTTTCCAAAATCAGCTGCAAACACCTTGTCCTCTTCAGGAAAAGGTCCCTCTGCTGCATTTTAAGCTCCACAGCAAAGGGCCAGCCCGGGACTTCTAGTTTGCAGTTGTTTTTGCAGCTCTTTGAAACAACGCTCCTGGGAGTGTTTTGAACTAATTGCGCCTGCTGTTGAGCAGTGTGGACTCGAGACACCCACCGAGTTGCAACACGCTGCCGCGATGTGTCTTTTGGCTGAAGATCAAACGAACATCTCTCCTGGCAGGGCCTCCTGGGCACCCCTTTCTCACTGATAGCTCCTTAAGTTCAGACCTAGGTTTTTAATGTCTTTACATTCAGCCCTAAGTTTAAGCATGAGGAACAGCTTCCAATGAAGCACTGCAGCACGTTACAAACGCAGCAAACATCTTCCCTAACCTGTCGCAAGACACATCCTGAAGATGCATTCCCCAGCAGCTTTTTTATCCTCCAAATGCCATGGAATAACACAGTAATACCAATCCTTCTCGGGAGGGATTCACACAAGCGGATGCTCTCAGAGATAACGGAATAAAAAAGGCATCATCTGGTCCACTTGGATACTAGTATGGGTGGAAGACAACAGAGAAACAGCCAAGCAAGACCTGTAAAATGGGAGTTATATCAGAAAGCAACAGATGACTTGGAAGGGGAGGGAAGAGTGGGAAGAAAAGGGTTTGGAAAAGCTGCTTCTTAGCCTGGTCTCCTGAGTATCAATTTTCTTCTCGTGATGTGTCTGTTTTGAAAAAAGTCAAACATCCACTGAATTTGTTGCAGGGACAACAGCCCTGAGTTGTTAAGAAACACTTAGCAAAATAAGCAGCCGGGTGGGGAACAGACTGTTAGTTCCCCTGCTGAGGGAAAAGCTCATTCCTCAAACACGAGGGAGTTCGCAGTGGACGGAGACCCCAAAACACAAAACTACAGGAGGCTGAGCTCCACCACCGCCTCCGCTCGCCCCAGAATTCAGATCCTGCTCGTTGTTTGTTTTTAAAGATAACCCAGGCAGTGCCACCCTAGTAATGAGAGAAGGTTAAACGAGGCAGAGAAGCTACCAAACACCAACTGAGAAAACATGAAATAAGAGACGAGCATCGGATCACCGCCATCGCTGGTACCCGTGGGGGAACAAAAGGTGACGGCACAGAGGCGTGGTATCACCCAAGAAGTCTCGTCGCCCAGTTTACAAAGAGTGCGCTAGAAAAAATAACCAGCATCTGTCAGTCATTTCAGATGCAAACCCCATTTAAGTCATTAAGAGACTACTCTTCGATCCTGCTTGCATGAGGAGCAAGTGTCTCACGTATCTGAAATAGGGAGCATCGTGCCTTTACAGCTACAGTTGCTGAAAATTTTAAAAAGCCACGTTCTAATTAAAAAATTCTTCTTCATAGCACACTCTCCTCTTCCATGAGGAGTTATTTCAATGCTCTGCCTTGGAATTTAATGAAACTTGAACCATGTCCAGAGGGCTCTCGGAGAATAGGATGAAATCTCAATTCCCCAGCCAGTCACTCCATCTGTAGCTGAGCTGCGTGATATAAATAATCTATCCTCAGCTCCCAGTCCCGAGCCCAAACACACTTGTCTGTCTGTCCTTACACAAGTGTGTGATGTACACACCACCCAAAAGGCACCAGACAGACAGAAGTCCCATCCCACAGCTGGCTAACAGCATCGGATGTGACATCGTGCAGAAAACAGAAATTTGCACTTACGCAGCAGCATCCAACGTGGCAAGATCGTGTCTTTTCCGAGCTGTAGTTGCCCTGATTAAATCACAGCTGACTCCTCAAAAAAAACTAGTGAGGTTAAGTTGCTCTGAAGGGTGATTGTTTTGTAGATAATAAACATTTTGCCTGCCCTGCATCTGGTTGTGGTGGGTGAAGGGCAGAACTGAAGACCAAGCAGAAGGTACACGGAGATCCTGCATCAGATCCTCAGGTGGGAAACCATTGCTGTAAGCAGCAAGTCCCATATCTGAAGACAGAGAAATACCAGCACCAAGACAGATACTACCTCCATCTCAGTAGAAGACAAGTGCATCAGGTCCTCCAAGAAGTTCAAAGGACAGACAAGAAGCGCTGTGTCTTCAGAGCAAGGATCTGACCCATTATCAAATTGCTTCAAGCATTCTCCGCTGGGAAGCGGTTACCAGATGGCTGGGACACTTCTTCACAGAGATCAGGACATCTCAGACATCAAGAGCACTTTTCACAACCCAAGTTGGGAGTCAGGCACTGAACTGATCTCATCACAACTCCCACCGGTTGCCTCTTCAAGCTAATTGGATTGAGGTACTTCATTTTTGTCTCATGAGAACGTAACTCGGGGTTAAGCCCAACTGCTGCATGCAGGAGAGAAATTTTCATGTGGCCACGAGTCACAAGATACACATCGTGTACCTCAGAGAGTTCGTGGGAGGAAAGCTCCAGATAGCTCAAAGATCAGAGAGGACAACGCCTCCTTGCAGGTCCCTACATCAGCTCCAGCTGCCGAGGGGATGCTCGGAGCAGCAGCCACCGCCGCGGGGCCAGGACAACCCGATCTGAAGACCTATACCCAACCTCAGGGCTTCATGTCCCCCTTCAAAGGGTGCTAAACAGCTCCAGAGCCAAGGAGCGGGCAGGTCTGACACCCTGACGGTCCCTCTGAAATAGGGACCCACAACAAAGGTGCTGTGCTTCTAGAAAAGCTACTTCTGGTTAACGATATTATAAACAGCAGCAACAGCTTTCCCCTGATTTGCATCCCTAGAAGGCTCTTGTCTATGTTTTAACGAAACATAACCAAATCTTGTTAAGCACCGGTGCTGAGAAAGCTTTGGTGAATTTGAGGGGAAAAAAGGTTGGAAAAATCCATCTCAGAAAAAAGCTGAGGCCTCCAGGAACAGCAGAGCTTGCAGTTTGCTTGGTTAGTTATGCAGATGAAGGCTATTTTAGAACAAACTTATGCTTTTAATTATTTTTGCATGAATTCGCAGGACCTCTTCAACATAATTACACAGAGTATCTAAACCCAGTAAAATTGTTACAGGCTGAATAACGGTGTGTTTTAGGCACAAATAGTTCAATGCTGGCTGCACCCAGAGCCACAGAAATGCCATTTGCACAGGCCAGTCCGGGCAGAGAGGCGAAACTGGTTGGATTTGCCAACGGGACAACTTTGTGCATCCAGCAACGTGCTTTGTCACTTGATGTCACACAAATCCTCCCCAAGACGCAGCCCGGCACGATGTGCCAGACCTTCTGAAAGGCCCTGGAGAGCGGAGCTAAGGATTCAGGCCAGCATCTAAACTAACCAGGAAGGGTTCTTGCGCCCTCCTCCATTTTGGCTGCTCATCCCAACTGGAAAAATCCCACAGGTTTCTACGTCAGCAAAATCACATGTTTGCTCCTGCAGAGTAGCGTTTTCCTGGAGGCAAATTATGATAAAAGAGGCAGTGTTTAGCATGGGGATTTAAGCGAGGACTCCCAGCCTGTTCCCAGCCTCCCAGCAGCACTGGCTTTTGTTGCAGAAAGTGTTTACCTGCATGCAGTCATTCAAACCATACCCAGTTCAGGAGGAGCCGCTGATGGCATTCGTACACAAAACAATTATGTCACACCGGCAAGGGTTGGCATGACCTTGGGTCAGTCACTATTCAATGCTCAGGTTTACTTTTGTTTTATAAAGGAAAAAAGCTTAGGAGTTGCTCAACATGCAGAGTTGTGAAAGGGAAATATTATGAAGTGACTTGAAATCCCCATGGAGAAGTTGCCACACAAACAGCTCCACAATTACCTTTATCCCAACAATCCCACAGTTATCGAGCTACCAAGACCACCTCCACCAGCATCCAAACCATCTCCTGGATGCAAGGTGCTGTAATAATCAAACCAAAGAAGCTCCTGGAAGAAGGGAGTGCACAGCTGAAATCCTCTCTCCTTTCTCCTCTACCTCCCCCCCACCACCACCCCAAAAGAGGATGTTTAGGGAAGAGGGAAGGAAGTCAGATGTACAAAAAATCTCCCGATTTTGGGTCCGTCGCTAACTCACCAAGCTCTCCTAACAGCAGAGCCGGGAAAGATCTCCTCTATGCCCCTCCCCCCAAAAAAAGAGGATGTTTAGGGAAGAGAGGAGGAAGTCAGATGTACAAAAAAATCTCCCGATTTTGGGTCCGTCGCTAACTCACCAAGCTCTCCTAACAGCAGAGCCGGGAAAGAACAACTCTTTGTACAAGCACAAGCCTTTTCTTAACCTACATAATTCTGCAAAGCCCAAACTAGGGCAGTTATTTTAACAGAGAGCTGGGGAAGACCGTATGGACTCCAAACTTTATCTATAAGGAAATACACTTCTTCCAAACTTCACTGCATCAGCAGTACTGCAAGAGGCTCGCTCCAGTTACATAAACCACCGCATGATCTCTTACAACCAGTTAATGATATGATACGCTACGTCTCCTAGACATTTTAATACTATGTTATGAAAAAAAGAAAAACGCTTGCTCAAACAATGGAAAAAAGCCTCATGAACTTTTTCCATCAGCTTCTTGATGCCTTACTGAAAGGACGTTTGTTCCCACTGCGGATATTTTTCTTCTGGCAATTAACTGTTCTGCTTTACCTGCACATTAACAGGGCTGTGTGTGGAGAGAGCACATTTCAGCATTCCCTTTGATCGCCAGGAATCATTACACTAATTTTTATAACTAGAAAACCGTGACATTTGAGAGAGATTGCAGCTTATGGCCAGGTGCAAACCTGATCTGAGATAGGTGGTTTTTTGGGTTTGTTTGGGTTTTGGGGTTTTTTGGGGGTTTTTGGGGGGTTTTTGGGGGGTTTTTTAAATCAGGGTAGATACAGATCACTACTCCAGTGTCACACCATGTGCAAGTCCAATTATTCCAGAAGAGCTTCTCCGGAGTAATGACGCGCACAAGCCCTCACCTGAAGACATGCTCAGAAGCACGGCGATCAGGTATTTCGATGACATCCAAAGTCAACAGCAGTCCCAAAGGCAGCTTGTACTTTTAAAAGCCTCCTCTGGTCTCTAATGCTTTGGAACCAACTATTGTACAATCTTTTGGATGCTCCCTCCACTCCGTCATTTGCTGACGAGGTCAGACAGTCTTGGCTCCGAAGCCCTCACTGCCTTTTCAGTATCGCCACAAAGAATACAATACTGCAAAGAAAAAACAAACTGGCATACAAAAATATGAAGGAAGAATTATTCCGTCTGGAGAACTTGCAAGCATTGCTTCCTAACACCAAAACAAACACCTGGAGAATAAAGGATTACCTTGACATACACCCAAGAAGTTTCCTACATACACACAAGACCACAAACCTCAGAGCACCTCTTGCAAGGGGACAAGTAAAAACAAGGTAAAGGGGGGAAAAAAGAGTATTCTTAGGACAAGGATGACTCGGAAAGCAGAACTGTTTAACACATCCCATTCTAACAGGAGACACTCAAGACTGTTGTTCTGGTCCTCACGAACTGAATCTGTCTCCTCCAAGATAGAAAACGTCAGTGTAACAAAAAAAAACCCAACTATCTAGACATTAGAAAAGGAAGACCTACATGACCAGATGGTTCACCCACCACCCCGCACTGCGCTGCCTGGTCCTGAGCTCAGATGACGCTGCAAAGAAACAGAGTCTGTCCACATCCAGCAGACTGTACAGCCTCCTCGGCACTCTAGTTATGACCCACAAGAACTTCTACCAAAACGCGGACCAAATACAGCAAAAGTTCTCTGCCAAGGAGAACCCATAGTTCTTCTAAGGAGAAATACTCCATTCAGCTCTTCTCAAAACCCATGTATGCATTTTAGCTGAAAAAAGTAAAAACACAGAGGAGTGACATTTCCTTTCTCGGCTCTCTGTACATGCAGAGACTGCACTGAGGCAGCAACTACAACGTCGGTTTCGTACTCCTGCAAGCTCTGCAGAACCAGCTCAGCTACAGCAAAGTACACCAAACCGAAATCATCTTCCACGCAGAGTCAGATCCTATCAGACGATCCGTGGCAGAGCGAAGGCACAGAGCACCCAGTCTGACTACCGTGCCCCTGCAAAGCCAGCTCACACGCCAACGTGAGCAATTCTAGTCTGAGAAACACAGGTGCCCAGAGGTCGTTTTCACCTGACTACCTGCTAAAAGGATTTAATTCCACTACCCCATAAGAAACAAAAAGCTTAACAGCCAAGCCCCAACAATACACTCTCTGTATCCAACCAAAAGCACATGCGCTCCCTTCCTTCTCTGTCCCACGAACCCAAAGATGAAAGGACACCTACACCAGCCCAACGAGCACCTTCCGCTCTCAGAGCCCCAGCCCAAAGCCACCGGGACATCGTCCCCCAGGAGCAGCCAGGAGGGAGCACTGGTATCATCCAGGCTAGAAACAGAAGAGTTATTTCATCAGGCAGCAGCTGGCTAGGAAAAAGCCCCACCCCAGGTCAGCAGCACACTTCCCTTGCCCCTCACCACGAGGGCACGACAGGGCATCATCTCCTCCCTCAACCCGGGGAGGGGACTGGGGACCCAAGGTGAGGGTGATGGGGCAGGACCACACCTGGGGTTGGGGATCTCGTGGAGAGCCGAGCCCTCCCCAGCAACACAAAGGCAGAGTTGCTGCTCAAAGTGGCCTCATCCCAGAGCCACCCTGAATCCCCCAGTCCCTCCCCACAGCTCCCCCAGGTCTCCTCTCAAGATCCTGTTCCAGTCCTCCATCTGCCTCACTCCTCCCCAGCCCCCCAGGGATCCCTTGGGCCCCCCAGGACACTCCCCAGCTCCCCTCACCATCCCTCGCCCCACTACTCACCCCCTAAAGAACTTTTAACTTCATGGACTCACTGCTTACTCCCCTCCTCTCCTCAAAGACCCCCTCGGAACCCCCTAAAGCCATCCTAAGCCCTGGAAAGTCCCAACCCCCCTTCCCAGGAGCTCCTTCACCC